>NC_081433.1:45631785-45931785 GCF_949786415.1 Peromyscus eremicus | reverse complement strand
ATGCTCTCACAACATTTAAGAAAAGACAACATCACTAGAGACCAATATAGCACAAACCATGAGTCTTGCTTTGTCTTTCAACTTTGGGAGATGGTTACCATTGAAAATCCACAATATCAGCATTGATGATATGTTTCATCTAAGTGAAATTTCACGCAGATATCACTATCACTTTGTTTAAAATATTTTAACTGTGATTTTTTTCCTTTTAGTTGTAAATTATTTAGAAATGTATCACTCAATCTGTCAATATTTTGAGTCTTTCTAGATTGGTACCTCTTATTTTCTTTTTAATTCCATCACAGGCAGTAAATTTCAGTCTTTTGAAAATTATTTGCCAGGATGCAATAATATGGTGAAGGATCTATCATCATTTGAAAACAAAGATGCCTTCTTTAGTTGTTGGGTGTAATATTCTATCAATGTCAGTTTGATAAAGGTGAGTGATAGGCTCAATTAGATCTTCTTATCATTTACAATTTTTAATCACTAAGAGATAGTCTACATCAACAACTTTGATGGTAGAATTGGCTATTTCTCTATTCCTGTGTTTTTACTTCATGTATTTGGAAGCCATGTTTAATAAGAATAACAATCAAACAATATATTAACAAGTATTATGAAATGCTCCCTTCTGTGTGTACAAGTTCTTGGATTAAAAGTCTAAAAGTAGTAAATTTGTAGATGGACCAATTATAGTTTGCTTTCAAAGATAGACTCAGCTTATTTCTGTTAGCTATTTCACAATGCTAGACCTCCCCTCCCAATCAGGCATTTTCACACAGGCAGAGTGAAAGTATCCAAGAATTTGGAAAGAGTTCATACTTACACACTGGGAAACAAGCCTTCTGCAATGTTCTCATTTCTATGATTTCTCCCCTCAAGTTTATACACTATCCTCTGGTATCTTGGTGCTAGAATATTGTGTGGAAGGTCAAAATTAAATAAAGGATGTTGTTCTAAATGTGATGGGATGTAACAGAGATTTTTAAAAAGAGGTATGATATGATGTATATTTTATTACAGTAGAATTCCTGGTAATGCTGTAAGGAAGATGTATTGTAGAATCAAAGCTGCAAACTGTAGGGCATGTTTGATAGCTTAGGAATAAAAGATGAGATGCTGATAGACACATGGACTTCTGGAAAAGGAAGAATCAGTAAGTAAGAGAAGTCTGTAGGAATCAGTAGTGAACACACTGAATAAGTGAATTGCCAGTTTGGTAAGAGATTATATTCTCTTCATTGACTATTACTCATGAAGAATTAGGAAGGATTCTTTAGGTTGAATACAGGGAAACAGATTTAGAGACAGTATCCAATTGGTGCCCTAGCTATGGTTATTTTCTTTCCTGGGGAGGGGGTGAAGTACATCAGAAGTTCCCTGGCAATCCTGCTCCTATATAGTATTTGTCCCATTGGAGAAAAACACATAACAGTCCAACAGTCTTAAGAGTCTCATGTAACAACAGTTGTGGAGCTAGGCAGTATCAAAGACAGAAAGCTTGCAACCAATATGGGCAGAAACTAGGAAAGTTTTACAACCCTGCACAGTCGTAAGATGGAGGATGAAGAAGATAGTATGTAACACTCAAGAATAATAGCTGGGCCATCTTATAGCTCAACTCCTTTATAGTCTATCATCTCAACATGATGTTCTTCCGTTAAGGCCACCCAAAACTTTCACAGCTGTATGTTTGTTTGCTTCCAGTTTCTGAAGTAAGACCCTGCTGCAATCGGGGAGCTTTAACCTCCAGAAAGATTTTTCTAGAAACATTCAAATTCCACTGAGAATCCATAGGTTCAACACTAACATTTGGATTTGATGTGTTTATTATTTTTTTCTTTTTTTTTTTTTTTTTTTGGTTTTTCGAGACAGGGTTTCTCTGTGTAGCTTTGCGCCTTTCCTGGAACTCACTTGGTAGCCCAGGCTGGCCTCGAACTCACAGAGATCTGCCTGGCTCTGCCTCCCGAGTGCTGGGATTAAAGGCGTGCGCCACCACCGCCCGGCTATTATTTTTTTCAAGGAAGTAGCTAGACAGCATCTACTGGCATATATGGCAAATGCTTCAAAAATTAAATGGGTATAAAGTATACCAGTAGATAATAAAATGGATCAGTCTTGCTATAGATTCCTGTGCAACAGTTCTCTGAGCCAACTTCTTTATCTTAAAGCCATGTCTCACTCAGCATTGCCCAGCTCATCACTACTGTGTGCTAAGTATTTCTTGGACATGCTAGGAATAAGCCAGTGTTACAGTCCAAATCTTAAATATCCCCAGCGACCCATGTGCTAATGGCTTAGTTCCCCTTTGACACTTCTGGACAATGGCAAGAACTCTAAGAGCCAGGGCCTAGTGGGCGGGCTTTTGGTCACTGAGGTTATACCCTGAAAGAGGATAGCAAGACTCCAATCCTTTCCTCTTCCTTTTTCTCATTTGCTGGACATGAAGTAAGAGGTTTGATCCAATGTGAACTACTTACCATAGTGTGCTTGCTTACCATAAACCTCAAATCAAAAGGCCATTCTATCATGGACCACAAACTTGAAAATCTATAAGCCAAAAAAAAAAAAAAAACCAAAAAAACCCCAAAACCCCCAAACAAACAACAACAACAACAAAACCCACCTTTGTTCTTTTTAAGCCAATGTAAGCTGGGTTTTACAGAAAGCTGGCTAAAAAAAGGCAGTAAAATGTTGGGGATTCATATAAGAAAAAATATTATTAGTTTGAAATACTTGGTGAAGGAATTTTCTTTCACAGAGAAATTTCCAAAAAAGAGCAATATCTTTTGAGGTAGTCTTAGTTTACTATAATATAAAGTCATCACCAATTTTCTGTTTTTTTCAGAATGATCAAGTCGGGTAAAGGAAGAAAGAATTTGTGTCATTTGTGCTCTGGCTTTCTGCACCTCCCAGCTCTCCACTTGGGTAAGATATGGAATCTGTTTGGTTAATGATGAACACAGACAAAGTTTATTCTAATGCTACAATCTGTAGGTTCGGGTTTCTGATATGTGGACAAGCTAAAAATAGATCAGATTTCCATTAGGCTCCGGTGTGTAGAGCGGCTCACAGTGAGGTAGTCTGCTTCTTCACTAAGCCTGAGGTAGCTTAACTCAGCCAATTCCTGAGGAACTCAAGTTATCTTGAGCAGATACTCATAAACACGTCCAGCGTCTTGTTCAGTTATGCCAAACAAAAGGAGAAATGTTTGCAGACTAAAGGTGCTTGCTACTTTTAAATTACACCTCATACTGAGCTAAACTGCCGTGCTATTATAGAACATGCTATTATGAAGAAGAAAATTGCATTCGAAGATAAAAACTTCCAGAGAAAGGACACACCTCATCGGCCTCCTAAACCCTGTCCTCTTCTTAGGAAGCAGGTCTATAACTGAGTTCCTCCATCTCCTCACATTCTCCCACCATATTTCTCTGCAAAGATAAGTGGGTTCAGAGGAAATAAGTAGGGTTCTGTGTGGACCCAGTGTAATGATGGAAATTACTATATGTTCGAGTTTGACCCATAATTTAAAATATGGATGAAGTTGAAACAATTAAAAGTCATCAGTACTATACAGAATTTTTTAAGGCAGAAATGTAATGAAGAAAAGAAGAATTAAAAATAAAAAAGTGAGATCTGAAGGGGAAGTTTAAATATATTTACACACACATACACAGACACAGACACAGACACAGACACACACACACACACACACACACACACACACACACATTAGAATAAAGGTTTTACAGAATTGGGGTTTGTCTAATTTAAAAAGCAAATAAGGACAGTGAAATTAAAGTGGATGCTGGTGAAAACTTCCATAATAATATGGAAAATAATTTTAAAATTGATAGTTAGCAGAGTATCAATTAAGAAAAAGAAAGTATAATAGAAGAAAAAATTGAAGATCAAATATTCATTTCAGAACAAAGAAACAGATGGAGAAAGAGGAATAAAGACAGAATAGTATTTCACTTACTTGAGTTTTCAGATCAAAGGCTTTTGATTGACAAGCTAGATTAACAACAACAAATGTCACACTATATTACCTGGAAAAACTCCTGAACTCCAAGGAAAAAAGCAAATCCTACAACTTCTATCCAGGGGACAGAATTAACCAATCACCAGTCAGAATAGACAAGCTTCCCTCAGCAACTTGGAAAACTGGGCCGGAGAAGGACAATATTTATAGTTTTCTAAGAAAAAAGACCTGAGTCCAAGGATCCCACAGGCAGCCGAGATACAATTCAAAAGTGTGGGAGAGAACTTAAATTTATATCACAGAAACTGAGCAGTTATGTAGAAAAAAAATCTAAAATATATACAGAATATAAAGAATGCAAGTGGACATACAAACTACATAAGAGTAAGAGCTGAGAAGAGTCACTTTTTCATATAACCATGGAATATTTTTTAAAAGCTAATGTATGTATAGCGGTACTGTCTTACTAAGATCCGACAGTCTATATTTCATCTAAGTCTTTTTGGACTAATGAACTCTCTAAAATTAAAATTTTAGAATTATTTAGACACTGATAAATTAATAAAGATGCTAGAGAAAACAGTAAGAGTTAAAAATCTACTGAGCTTCTCCCATATACCATTCACAGAGTCCATGCTGCCCAAGTATTATCTTGTTTAATCTTCATAATAGTGCCACATGATAACATTCATCAGGAAAAACAGCAGTCAAGGGCCTTTATAAGCAAAGTAATTTCATCAGATTCCATAAAGAGAATTACAACACATTACTCTCAAAGAGCTAGTTCCAGCTTTGATGCATTTATAAAATAAAAGCAAAATTTCCTGAAAAAAATAAAGAAAATAAATCTCAGAAGATTTAAATAAGAAAAAATAGAACATGTGTGTACTTTTTCCATATCAAAATGTTGCATGTTTAGAACTAATAAATATAGAGCACACATTAAAATGTGTTTAGTTAGTGACAATTAACCTCAGTGAAAACTAAATCGAGGAAGCAGAATTTTGTACAGATCACCATCTTTGTCTAAAATGTAATTAATATCCTGAGGCATTAAGAAATATTTTTGAAGAGAATAATCTTGGAAATTAAAATGTATTCACATGTGAATAACAGGCTATAAAAAAACCATCAAACCAGGAGACTGCTAATCAAAATGTACGTGATGAGGCCAAATTTATAAGTTTAAACAAATCAAAAGTGTCTCAGATGAGACGAGGAGGAATGGAAATCAGTGAACCAATAATTCAACTCGAGAACTCCTTCTACTAGAGCTGAATGATGACTCAATGGCTTAGAGTTTACTGATCTTCTGGATGTGATTTGATTTCCATTACCCAGGTCAGGCAGCTAACAACTGCCAGTAACTCCTGCTCCAAGGGATCTAGTGCCTTCTCTGGCTACAGTAGTTACCTACACTTATGAGGCCACACTCACACACACACAGATACACATGCATACACATCTTTTCAAATAAATAAATAATAAATCTTTTTAAAAATTCGACACATAAAGAATGCAGATGCTTGCAAGGAAAGACTTACAGAAACAAGAGTATAATACAATTGTTTTAAAGAGAATTTTAAGAGACTGTTAAACTATTTGGCTCTTTCAGGTTATGCTTTCTTGTTCTCTCTTTTTTTTTTTTTGAGCTGAGGATCGAGCCCAGGGCCTTGTGCTTGCTAGGCAAATGCTCTACCACTGAGCTAAATCCCCAACCTTCTCCTGTACTCTTTACTGACCACAGTCAACTATGTTTTCCCCATGTCCCTTGTCTCCTATTTTGACTCCTTTCTGGGGATCCCTTGCTATAGACCGGTGACGTTTTTCCACAGAGCACCGTATCTTTGAAGACATTTTGTAGGAGTGGTTTGGGTGCATCAAGTCCGAAGCAGGACAGACCTCTGCTTGTGTGTGGACCCGTAAGCTGCAGAGCCTCTGTTGCTGTGGACTTTTCACTGCCGTGGGAACCAGTGAGGATTGGAGCAGAGGCCCAGAGAAAGATAGACTGAAGGGTAGAGCCAGCTCCCACTGTGCCGAGCCAGCTCAGCGGGCTCAGTTCCGTCCTGGATTCTGTCACTGAGCTGTCTTAATAGCATCCCTATAGGCTTTATTTTTGATTAATTAGAACTAAATACACTGTCTTCTCTCACAGTTTCATTTTTCCATCTCTTCTAACTCTTTTATTGACTACTGAAAAACACAAAGTAGAATCTATAAATATTCAGTTCTAGTTCTTTTATCCAATTTTTTTCCCCCCAGCAAGTCTGTTTTCTCCATGGCTTGATTAGCATATTTTCTTTTAATGATAGGATTGCTTAGTAATCTCATAGGGGTCTAGAGGTACAGCTCACTGCTACAATGCTTACCTATCATGTAAAAGCTCTTGGCTTTAATCCCAACCAGCAAACCAAGCATTAATAATCTCTCCATGGAGGATTTTTTTAAAAATGTGATTCATTCTTTGAAAAGGACGAGTTTATCCTGTTGTGGGTGGATTCTCTTTGGTCCTTTTTACTGTCAGTGGTGTTTGATGTCTACATCTCCTAATCTCCTATCTGAAGGTTTATACGCCTCTGCATGACTCTCCCAGCCGTCTTACTATAAGGGGTAGAGTGCATTTCCAGTTACCCTAAAGCAGTCCTACATCTTCTCTTGCCAGACAGACAACTCCGAAAGACCATAATCCCTACACGAGCCACTCTTAGCTCTCCCAGGCTCAGCTGTTCCTGCAACTGATTTCCTATCTTGGAATGTCAAGTGCCACTCCCTGACCGGTCTATCTCCTGCTGGGATGCATTACCAGAGACTCTAGTTCTGGAGGATAAAGAGTCATGTCAAGATGTGCTTGTTTACAACACACTGATATGGTTCGCAGATACCACTGGTTTCTGCAAACAGATACTAACACAAGCAGTTTCAAACACTGGTTGGCCCTGGAAAGTATACTGTGAGAAAAGTATAAAACATGCATAAAGAAAATTAATTGCCCTGGGAAGTATGAACTTAGGGGTCTCTGCATATGCTAAGATTACTTTTTTTAAAGGAAGTGATTTTGTGTGTGTGTGTGTGTGTGTGTGTGTGTGTGTGTGTGTGTGTGTGTGTACAGGGTGGTACAGGTGCCAGAGGTTGACATCTGGATATCTTCCTCAATCATTCTCCACTTTATTTTTGGAGAAGGGTCTTTCACTAAGTCTGGAGCTCTTTGGTTCAGCTAGACTGGCTTTCTAGCAAGCCCCAGGAATCCTCCTGATTCTGCCTTCCCAGCCTTGGGATTACAGGCTCTCTACCACACCTGGCTTTTTCTATAGGTGGTGGAAATCGGAACTCAGGTCTGACCGATCCCGCCTCCCCAGTTCCTTAAAAGGTGTTTTTTGTTTTTTGTTTTGTTTTTTTCTTAAAAAGAGAGTGGAGTTTGACTAAGGAACCTGGATGTTAATTTACAGGGAGACCTACAGAAATGCTCCTTCAGTGATGCTGTTTTGGAAGTGAACTCTACAACTATCATCCTGCCTTTTACCATGTCATTTCAAATGTCCAAAATAAATCACAATATTAAAGAAGTTAAAAAAAAACTTCTAATGAAGAATTAATTTAAACGCAATAAATTAAAGTACATTTTTAAGATATGACATTGTTCAAAGCAGTAAATATTAAACATAAAAGAAAACAAAAGCCTTTTTTTTTTGAGTGGAAGATTGTATTTGTGAGTTGGTCCACTTGAAATAGGTGGAATTCTCAAATCATCTAACTCTTAAGAAAGCGTCTATTTCCAGGGTCCTGGGAAGAGTTGAAAAACTAGATGAACCTGTGAAAATGAGAAACCATTGTAAATTTGAAAGAGGAAAATTTTATTAAAACTGTGTTGCAACTCAGGGAACCCTGCAGAAGAGGAGGCAGAAAGTGTAAGAGCCAGAGGGGACAGAAGACACCAGGAGAACAAGCCCTCCCAATCAACTTCACAAAACTCATATGAACTCACAGGGACTGAAGCAGCAAGCACAGGGCATTCACATGTCTGCACCAGGTCCTCTGCACATATAGTATAGCTTTTAGTTTAGTGGTTTTGTGGGACTCTTAAGTGTGTGAACTTGGGTGTCTCTGATTCTTGTGCCCGCTCTTGGGCTCTTTTCCTTCTGTTGGTTTGCCTTGTCCAACTTGGTTGGGATGGTTTTGTTTTACGTTGTTATAGTTTATTTTGTTGTATTTTGTTGTTATCTCTTAGAAGCCTGTTCTTTTCTAATGAGAGACAGAAAGGGGGTGGAGACAGAAATGGGGAGGAACTGGAAGGAATAGAGGAAAGGGAAACTATA
Organism: Peromyscus eremicus; assembly: GCF_949786415.1. NCBI lineage: Eukaryota > Metazoa > Chordata > Mammalia > Rodentia > Cricetidae > Peromyscus > Peromyscus eremicus. Next base: position 45,923,481 of record NC_081433.1, on the reverse strand, counting down.
ATCAGGATACACTGTATGAGAAAAGAATCTATTTTCAATAACAGAGGAAAAAAGAACCAACTATGTTCTTAGAGCCAAGAAGGAAAGCATTATGGATGAGGATTCTCAGGTCAGCTTCCAAGTTAAGAAAAGGAGTGAGCCTGTCAGGCAAAAAATGGCCCTCTCCCCCTGACCTCGCTCCTCCCCCTGACCTCTCTCCTCTCCCTGCCACTGTTTTCCCAGAGCCTCTGAGGGTTCAAAACAGGGCAGAGAAAAGAGAGAAAATGAATGTGGAGAGGTAAACAGAGAAAATTCAATTTGAAGTAAAAGGAGTTTGAGGCCAGAAAATGAAAACAAAAATAAAAACATGAAGTCAGCAGAAGAGGCCACGTTGGTTAAATTCAAAACAATAAATAAATAAATAAATAAATACATACATACATACATACATACATACGACAACAACAATCTCCATAAGTGGAATATTTTGTTGGGACTGCCAGCCAGCTCCCAAATAACCACACAGAAACTTAAAACTAATTATGAATGCTTGGCTAAAAGCTTAGGCTCATTGATAACTAGCTCTTACAACTTATATTAACCCACATTTCTTACCTAAGTTCACCACGTGGCTCACGGATTGTTCTCTCATTTTCTCCATGTCCTGTTGGTAGTGATATTTGCTCCGCCCATGATCTTGGGCTACCCAGCCCCAAAAGAGGTGGTGCTTTTAGCCTGCTTATGTGACCTCTTGCCTGGGTATGTGACCTCCTCAAAGAAAAGAGGAGGGATCACACTGCTCTTTTTGGCATGATCCGACACTAGACAGCCAGGTGCATTGGCTCCCAGGCAGAACAGAGGATGACTTCAGCTGTTGACTCGGTTCTGTGTTCGTGAGTGTATTTTCCCAATTTATATCTTTTTTTAAATTTTTTTATTTTATAATTTAATTTAATTTTACATATCAGCCACGGATTCCCCCCTCCTGCCCCCCAGCTCACCCCCCATTCTCATCTCCTCCAGAGCAAAGACTCCCCTGGGGATTCAGCTCAATCTGATAGATTCAGTCCAGGCAGGTCCAGTCCCCTCCTCTCAGGCTGAGCGAAGTGTCCCTGCATAAGCCCCAGGTTCCAAACAGCCAAATTATATCTTAATAAATCCTAATTACCCCTTAAACAGACTCACGTGGATTGATCCCAACACCTGCTTCCTTCACATCTGTCTCGTGACTCCTCAGACTCCGCCCTTCTTCCCAGTGTCCTGCTAGTCTGGCTCTCCCACCCAATCTCTCCTGTCCAGCTATAGGCCAGTCAGCTCTTTCTTAACCAATGAGAGTCGTACATACTTACAGCGTAGGAAGATCGTTCCACAGCAAAGCGCTAGTACAATCAGTTGTTAAGAAGTAGAATCAAGGGGTAAAACTCTAAGTAAGTGTGTAAAGCATGAATCAAGAAAGATTGTGAGCAAAAAGTATTTCAGAATTTAAAAATAGCGAGAAGGTAAATACGAACACTATAAGTTCAATGCAGCAGGTAAAGGAGCCTGCAGGCAAGCTTGAAGAATTGAGTTTGATTCCTGGGACCCACGTGGTAAAAGGGCAAAGTGTGCAAGTTGTCTTCTGATTGCCACATCTGTGCCATGACACATGGGTGCATGCATATACTAATATACACACATATGTACACTTGCACACACATATACATAAGCACACGTATAGCCCGTGACCAGTAGAATTACTTTTACTGTTGTTATACTCATTCATGTTTAGATTTGAAAAATAATATGCCTTATGCTTATAGTACAAAAGAGATAATTTTAAAAACAAGACACTTATAAACATAGCTAATTAAGCCAATAAATACTCAAAGGCATACTCCAATTAAAATATTAACATTCTTTCTTTAAGATATTCTGGGCTTTCTTTGTGTAAAATGCGATATTATTAGAGAACAATACCCTCACTTTTACTCTAGGTCCTGATTGCATTAATATTTTAAATGTTTTTTTGAAGATGACTTTTATGTATGCTTGAAAAACTGCTTGTTCAATGCTACTCATCATTATTGTAGTTTTTAAAAGGCCTGCACAATGAATTCCCCTTACGGCTGAGTACCAATTAAGAGTATGCATTTAAATCATTTGGTATTCTTGTACAACATAAAAATAAAAATGATGTAACTTGCCCAGTTCTCATTGTTTGCTTTGACTCCAAAGAAACAAGATTTAATAAAAAGAATAGTTACCATTTCTAGAATGCTTATTGTAAGCAGTTATTAAATCAAGCATTTTATATGTTATTTTACTTTACATTCATGACAATTCTGAGAAATGTGACTTATTTCCTGCATGGTGCAGATGAGGAAAGATGTTCCCAGTGGTTAAATAATTTGTCTACAACCATATCAATAGTGAGAAAATCAAATTTTTCCTCTGTGCTGCACTCACTCTTGCTTGGCTGCATTTAAATGCAATTACAGTCCTTTCTGTCTCTAAAGCTTTCTATCATGATTTAAAAATTAAAAAAAAAAAAAACCCTCTTCCTGGGCAAGAAGAGTAGAATCATGTACCTTCTTGCTTCTTATTTTCTTTCTTGGATCATATTCCATTTCAAACAACTTGGACATGGAGACACAGGGACATTTGAAATCAAACCCTCTCATGTGGCTATTTCTATGTCAGAAATTATTGAATTATGGCACTGCCTTACTTTTCTGAAAAGGAATGGAGTATACAATAGTAATCATGTAGATACCTGCTTAACCACTAGAGAGAAGACCTAGGCAATAGTACCTGTAGCTGTTCCCCAGTGTCACAAATGTCCAGCCTCCCAGTATCTAGAGATTCTCATTGTTTCTCCCAAAGCCTTCTTTCTTCCCACTTCCTCACCTCATTATGAGATACTGGTCTTCGTTAAACTTTGCTTTGCTTCCTTTACAAAATTTTCATTTTGTTTTAAACTTTATGTGTTATGTGGGAGGGAGGTGCACATGCCACAGCATTGGGGTTCAGACAACTTGTGGGAGTCTCTTATCTGTTTCCACTATGAGGGTATTGAAAATCAAAATCAGGCTTGGTAAGTGCCTTATTTGCCCAGCTATTTCACATGCACGATTTTCTGTTTTTTCAACATCAAATTTTGTTTGATAAATTTCCTGTTTAACTTGTATATCTTATGTTACATAGATTTTTTATTCCTTCGAATTAGATAAATATTGACTCAGTACTTTTTAACTTCACCAGCCCCCAGAAGATGACTCAAAGATACAGGAAAGTTCACTGTGACCTGCTTCTCTTCTAGCCCTTCTCTGACTGTTCACAGCTCCAATCACCACGCTGAGAAATATTGGCCTAGAAAGTAACAGAAGGACTACTCATTTAAACACTGAAAAGAAGCATTGGACATGGTGGCAAGGCATTATAATCCCAACATTTGGGAAACTGAGGCAAGGGAAATAAAAATTTTAAACCAGTATGGGCTGCATAGGAAGACACTATCTCAGACAGACAGACAACAGACAGATGATAGGTAGATAAAAGATAGATAGATATTAAATGCTTCCTAAATTTTTTGTGTATAGTATAACTATATGTGTATGTATGCCAACATTAGATGTCTTCCTCCACTGCTACTCACTTCATCTCCTGAAACAGGGTCTCTCATGGGACCACTGACTGGCAAGACTAGATGGCCAACCAGCTCTGAGGAACTACCTGTTTACACTTCTCCTGTGCTAAAGATACATACACATGACCACACCCAGTTTTGTGTGGGTGCTGGGCATCTGAACTAGGTCCTTATGCTTGCAAGGCAGGCATTTGACTAATGGATATTCTCCCCAACTGGGAAAGTCTTTGTGTGCCTTACAAAGTCTCCTTTCTTTGAATAAGATCATGTTGTCTTCAAGTTTGTGCCTTTGTTACAGGTTTGAGATTTTTAAAGACTAGGTGGAAACTCTTGGTTTAGTTATCCTACCTTCAGAGTGGCCAGCCTACATTAAGGGAAAGTTACTCTTCCATTAGGGTAATATAGAAAGGAGGAAGAGAAACTGCTGCTTGAACCATGTACCTCCACCAAAGAGCAAGGAAGGGCCAGTAGGTAGCATGCATGTATGGAGGCAAAGGCTGTTTCCACAGCCCTGTACTTCTGCTCACGAAATTTTCCAATAAGAAAAAGTCCAGACACACAAACAGAAATGTAAGGAGGAACTAAAAAACTCACCATAGATAAATAAAATAAGCTCTGAATAATGGAAGTTGTTGATGGTAACATAATGGGCCCTTGTGAGTTTGTAGAACAGATGGGATTCCTAAAAGATTAGAAGATAACTGGAGGGTAGCATCTATTATATTAACTGTCATATTCTGTTCTGAGGAGATCGGAGGAGTAACTAAATTAGGAACATGTAAAACAAATGTGTTTATTGTTATCTATTATTTATGACTCTTTTGATAGCTGGTAGTTCATTTGACTATACTTCTGCCTAAACCAATTTAAATTAATTCAGCTAGCAAATTGAATAATGCTATATCAACTGCTTTGTTGCAATCAAGATATATTGCATATACTCGACTCTCTTAATCTGCTAACTATGTTTCCCAATGTTGATGGATAATTGCCTTTAAGTGCATCCTTGCCCTTTTTGCTTTTAGTTCTGCTTGATAAAAACATTACTGGAAGTGGTATGTTCCCAGAACCATTTTGAGAATGCAATTTGCCTGAATTCTCCTATCAGTAGCATCAGTATAATCTGAGGACTACGAAGGCAATTAGCTTTCTCTAATGGTCTTTGCTTCTCTTAAATAATGATAAAAGGGGGTATCGGACAAAAGGAAAACAGACTTCAATATTCAACTGCCTACCATTTTCTCCACTTTGGTGTGAATGTTCCCTAAAGTTCACAATGCAAACATCTCAGCAGGAAAATAACACCTCTGTAAAGATGTGTATGTTGTATCAACAAATGCAGATAAAGTACAATCAGAACCACAACTTCCCCAAATAAGTTTCTAACTGTCACAGACATGTCTGCTTCTATTTAGACTTCCCTGAACATTTGTGTTAAGGCCTATCAGGAAGCTGTAAAGAAACAGTGTTGGTAAACTCTTTCTTTGCAGACCAGTATTAACAGGAAGGCTAAAAAACATTTCATTAATTAATGCCTGCAATTCCAGGTCTCCTTCACCAGGATGACAGATCTGGAGTTCTAAACAGTTTTCACTTCCTGTCTCTGTTTAAACAGTTCTTTAAATTATGAGTGGCTTTAAAATCTTAGCTTGTATGCGCTGCTATTTGAGACAGAAAATCTTTTCTTTAATTTTTATTTTTATTACCAGTTGCTTATGCTTTAAATGTTTGATGCTAAGATTCTTTTGTTGATTATTATTTATGCCCTTTTGTATTTGATGTTAGAGTTTGGATATTTGAATTTGGTTTTGGTGTCTTCCTTAATGAAACAAAAACAAAATTTTAAAAATCTTAATCAGTCATTACTATTGGTAACCCTAGGGGCAGATCTGAAAATGATCCTCGCCCTCTAGTTTTCATCAATTGTCATCATAGTTTTTTTGATTATAGACAACTAGAGGTACAACTTTGTTTGCTCCTTAACCATTATCAGATTCAAATGTTGATGCAGCGTTTAGGTAGGGCACTGTCATCCTAGACAAGGAAGGGAGAACTGAGTGTTTCACACCATAGAAAAGACATATGTGTCTAAAGTTGTAATGCTTATCATCCAGAAAAAGAATTCACGAAAGCTTAAAGATTGACTAATGTCCTAAATGAATTCACTAAATGATGATTCCTCAAACCTCCAATGTCAAAGGAAAAAACAAAGCAAACAAAAATAAAACACTCCTGTTTCTTAAAGTGTTGAGTATATTGTAGTTTACCTCAAGTTGACAAGAATACCTGTGTCTAGCTCATGTGCACACACATGTGCATATATGTCTGTGTGTATGTGTGTATGTGTGCATGCATGTGTATGCAACCAATTGTTTCATAAAATGAATTTTTGTGGATCTGGACCAAAATCAAAATGAGATCATATATTAGAAAATACTTATGTTTTGTATTACACTTAATACGTAATACTTATTGTGCACACATTTTGGTAGACCTAAGAAGCAAGACATCCCTTCAGTGCTATCAGACTGACTTATCCAATCATAAGAACATTATCTGAATCTTCACTGATGTAATCACATCTCTGTCATATAATTTCCTAACCCAAATCCTTCCATAAACGGAAAACTGCAAATCATAAAATATTTACCAGAGAAATCAAAATGACTGTTCAGCTGCCTCAGAACACTTGCATTCAGCAAGATCATATAATATGCATCATTGTTATATGATCTGTTCTCAGATCAGATAACTTTCTATACAGGCAAACAGACAGACAGATATACACACCTATGTACATATATGATCTTTCAAAAGACAGAATTATGTATAATCTTTGTACAGTGACCATTCTTTTTAATTTGCAAAAAAAAATAGTTTTGATAAAAATGCTTTCTATAAACTACACCCAAAAGTATCTTACTGACAACCATTACTTCTGAAGATATGCAAGGCACAAATATGTTTTCTGTGGTGGAAATATCGGATTTTATGACACCAATAAATCCAAAACTAATTGTTAGTAAATGTTCCCATTGAAAAGTTGATTGACAGCATGGAAGGGAGAAGACCTCACAGGGCCTCACTCCTAGATGAAGAGCTGCACTAAATCAGCAGCTGCTGAGGGAGAATTAGTTTTCTCCAGGGTAGAACTCCTAATAGGTTATTCAGCATTAAGTGGTCAGCCTGAAACACGCATGGGTGGGGCAGATCTAATTGACTAATCAGACTCAGCATGGTATCTATAAAACAATAACAATTCAAGAAGAGGTCGAATATCTGAAGGGTGACAACATAGAAGGAAGGGAAAGAGAGAGTAGAAATAATGTAGATATGCATACTCATGTGTTCTAAAAAACTATATATATATATAATGAAACTCATATATATGAAACCCATATATATGTATACATATGAAACCCATATATACATATAAATGGAAGTTATATGAAAAAATTTCAGGTGTATTTTTAAAAATAGGATCTCATGTATGCTTGCAATGTATACTTACTCATCAATAATGACAGTGGAAAAAAATCATGCTTATACTATCTAGAACACTGGTCCAATAAGAAACTAATAAAATGCTACCCAAGTAGAAACAGCTGTCAGCATCCTACCATCCACTGTCTGAACAATTTGGAACAATAGAGGATTCCCCTCTGTTTGCCTAAGAAAGACAGGCTCCAAAGTGGAACTCTGCCATCCATGTCCACCGTGTTTTATTTCAAACGCAGTGCATAGGATCCACTATTGTGACAAGGACAAATCAACTTTGTCAGGGGCTGTAATAACAGGACACTCTGTCAAGTAGATCTTAGGAGACTGCAATGTTCCAAATACTGAGCCATGTCTTAATCTGCTACATGCTTCAGTCAGACTCCGGTCAGAAGATTTTTACAAAATGAACTTACTATTTTGATAAGTTTACTTTACTGGCAATAAGAGTACTTACTATGTTGATAAGGGTTCCTGAGAATTCTATTTTCCTGGAGATTTGCTCCTGTTGGGGGAAGAAAGACATAACATCTTTAAAAAACAAAAACCTAGAGAACGAAAATGTTAAATGACCCAGAAGTACAGTATATGTGTTTGAGGAATAAGAAAATTCATGTGAATGGGAGGGTTTATGTGTGGGTTTATATGCAGGCCTTGGACAATGAGCAGGGTCTGCATTGTAGGAAGGATGGCAAAAATGTGAGAGGGTGTGTACAAAAGCATAAACAGTATGGTGCTCACATTTGCGATCAGGATTCTAGGGTTATATTTCTTGGTTCCATAACCAATCTTTCTGATAACCCAAACTGATTTTTTATCTCCATTTTTATCTATAAAATAAGAACAAATAGTAGCCTTTACTGTAGTGAAGTCTCAAAAATTAATATATCAAGTATATTTGTTAATACGTGTAAACTTAGAGCATATATAAAACATTTATAAGTGCCCAAGACATAGAAGAACCACATACACCCTTATGTAATTTCTAGGAGGAAACATATTTGGACAGTCAATATAGACATGCTGTCACTGAGTTTGAAAACTTGGGAACAGAAGGCTGATCAGTATCACATATTCTGTGTTTGTACTTCAAAGACACGACAAAGCCTGAGAAGAACACTTAAATTCTATCTCTGTTCATTTTACTTTCTGTGGTGTTCTGTACGGCAGTCTTCCTATGCTTCTCAAACGTCATAGGAAAACTGTTAGGTGTAAATGAGTTAATCCAGGTCTATTGCTTGAAACAATCTCTGGTATGCTGGATTTTGCTTGTTTGTTCACTTTGATAATGTAGTTTAATCTGCCAAACACACAAGTTGAATTTGTGGAGTGTGTCTTGTCTGGGTGCTGCACAGTAGCCAGAGATTTCTTGAAATGATCAATGGGTAGGGTTAAAAATGGTCACCAGCCTTAGGTGGGTAGAAAGGGGGCAGAGCAGGTCAGAGAAGAGAGGCCTCAGCTAGACAGAACTTGCCAGGCACAAATTTTGGACCCTTGGGGGCATAGGCACCCAGATAGCCCCTCTGAGTGAGCATACAGGTAATACACTGGGCTGGTTTTCCACAGCACTCCTACAACAGCTCCCTACTGGCACTACCCCCTCTGCACAACTGACGTGCCATCTGCTAGACAAATGGAATCTGCCTCACTTCTAGAGCAAGGGAAGGCAAACATCCACCATCTAGGAAGGAGACAGACGTGTTTTAAAGACATTCCATGGCACAAAAAGATAAGGATATCATGGTCTCAATTATTCTTCATCCAAATCTATTGAAGCCCCACCAGGTCTAGATTGATGAGCTGATGAGTTTGAAGCACCCGGAATAAGAACTCAGCAGAGACAGTAGGCACTCAACTGATATTTACTAGATATTGAATACATTCGTCAATTTTAGACATGGTCCAGAATTACCAGATATTTGAGGAAAGACTCTAACACAAAAGAGAAAGATCCAAAGAAATAAAAATGAAGTCAAGAAAGGGAATAGAGAGGAAACAGAACTTGAATGAAAAAAAAAAAAAGAAGAAAAATTATAAAATACGCCCCTGCTTGTAAAACCCCCAGAGAACTGAGAGAGGAGCCTAGGCCACACAGTTATATTTGAATCATGCTTAAAAGAGAGAGAACTTTTTTAGGGTTATCAAAAATACAAAAGTTGAACTTCAAAAAACAGAATGGAAGTTTAAAATACAAATCAATCAAATCTCAAAAGTAGGAGCGGCAGGGGACGGGGGGGGGGGGGAGCAGGGAGACGGACAATAAAAAAAAGAGAGAGCAAGGCTGAATGGTGTAAGAATCAAACCAGAGGTTGTTCATGGAGGAGCCCCGGAGGGAGAAAAATGGAGCAGAACGCCTCAACCTGAGGGAAGCATTTTCCATGTCCAGACGTTGCCTAGTATCTTGTAAACTGAATAAACAAAACCTCATATTAAGGCTGTATCACCATGCAACTTATTAATATAAAGGCAAAGAGGGGGAAGAAAAACAGCTCTCAGATCCATGTTACCCTCCCTCTGTAAGAACAATGTTGCTGAACTTGGTCAGTAATATTTGAATGTAAACATGTGTCAGACTCAGAGATACAGCGGTAACTTTCTGAATCATGCTCTCCACCCTCATTAAAAGATAAGTGCATTACCAAATGAAGGTAAAGACTCAGGAAGAGAAATAAGGTAATGTAACAGAAAACTAACTGGGATCAAGGATTCTAACATACAAAAGACCTGGTAATTCTGCTGTGGGATGGTCTGTATGTCAAATGTGTTGCTGATTGGTCAATAAATAAATCACTGATTGGCCAGTGGCCAGGCAGGAAGTAAAGGCGGGACTAACAGAGAGGAGGATTGAGAGAACAGGAAGCTGGGTGAGGGAGACACTGCCAGCCGCCACCATGACAAGCCGCATGTGAAGATCCCGGTAAGCCACAAGCCATGTGGCAAGGTATAGATTTATGGAAATGGATTAATTTAAGCTGTAAGAACAGTTAGCAAGAAGCCTGCCACGGCCATACAGTTTGTAACCAATATAAGTCTCTGTGCTTACTTGGTTGGGTCTGAGCGGCTGTGGGTCTGGCGGGTGACAGAGATTTGTCCTGACTGTGGGCAAGGCAGGAAAACTCTAGCTACATAATTCAAAGCAATTTGGGCTTTAAAAAAAATAAAGATGATTAGATTAAGTAAAGGACATTAAGTGCACTTCATGAAAAGAAGATTTGCAAAGTTCCATGAGGAAGTGTATGCAACCATGTTCATGCAGGTCCTGCCTCATACAGCCCCCTCTCCTCTCTTGATTTTTTTTTTTTTGAGACAGGGTTTGTCTGTGTAGGCCTGGCTGTTCTGAAACTCTGTAGACCAGACTGACCTTGAACTCAGAAACCTACCTGCCTCTAACTCCTGAGTGCTGGGATCAAAGGCTTGTGCCACCACTGCCAGGCTGCCTCTGTGTCTCTTCACTGGAGTATAATTGTGTCATTTTCCATAGCAAAATAACAAAACTTAGTCATTGAGACACTACAAATTTATCTCTGATTTTTTTTCATTGTATTTCAAACCACAGCAACATCACTGATATGGAATACAGAACAATAATTTATTTGACATTATCTGTGAATTCTTATTCATAATCGGTAGGTCATCAATACTAAATACTCTTCGTACCTATAGGGAAAGTGTGCAGCTGTAGCCCTAACTATCATTTCAAATGTGTCTCTCCTGATTGCATGCTAGCAAAGAAAAGTTGTCTTCACTCTTACAGTGCTCCTTTTCCTGTTTTGATTGGTGAGGTTATACACTAATGCCAGTCTTCAACAGACTATAACTGAAGGGTATGAAGAATTATTTTTTTCCAGGTAAAAAAATCAGCATCACTCATGTCACTCATGGTCTTAATTACAGCTTCCAATGACTTCGGTGACCAGGCAGTTGCCAGGTCTCAGGCCGATTGAAAAATGATACAGTTGAGGAAAGTGCTGCCTGGAAGAAAATATTACTCCAGAAAGAGAGAAAGAGAGAGGAAGGAGGGAGGGAGGGAGGGAGGGAGGGAGAAAGCAGTGTGATCTTTCTCCTTCTCCCTTCCCTCTCTCTCTCTCTCTCTCTCTCTTCTATTCCTTCTCATCTTTCCCTTTCTGTATTTTTTCTCCTGATCCTTTAAAACTAAGAGCCCACTTTTCTTCAAGAAGAGTGGTTCTAATTCAGTCTCACTCATCATACAGAAAGTTAACATGAGGTAAACTACGTTATCTAATAGAATATTTCTAATTCTGCCTGTTTTCCCAACAGCTGCCTGAATGGGCCATCCTGGGAATTAACACTGGTTGGAATACATTCAAGACTTTATTTTAGAACTTACTATAATTAAAAAAAAAAAAAACATATGAGACTTTGTTGTTCCTTGTCAGTTTGATATGACATCTACTCTTTCCTGGTAAAAGAAACTTTAGTAGGAAAATTTCATGATTTCCAAGTGTACAAGCAATAGCAATATTATAATTACTCAGTGGAAAAACGGAGAGGGGATTGAGTGAGGCCTCAAAGACCTGGGAGAAAATAGTCTGAGGCTTTGAAGGAGAGTGAGATAGATGGATAGAAAAGTGATAGTGTTCTAGAAAAAGGGCAAAGTGGAAGAAAATAACCAGCCTAAACTTGTTCAAAGGTCAAGAGGTAGGAACTGGAACATTCTGTACAAAACAGAGTGGAGGGCTGAGCAGGTAGAAAAAACTTTTCAATCCAGAAAAAAGATAGAATCATCCTAAGGTGTGATGACTATAAATCCTCAGCTGAAGAGAGCTGAAACTTAGATTCAACAGCCTTCATTTGCCAAGGTAAACAAACTCTTAAAGCTTTAAGACTTAAGTTTAATTGTATATATAAGACAATGTGGAAAATAACTTCAGAGATGCAAGAAAATCAGTGAAAAAAAATCAATATATCTTCTAAAATAAAATGGTTTCGTGTAGATGAGTGCTGGTATGTGCCAGTATGTTCTCAGCAAGATTAAATCAACACAAATAAAAAGATGAATCACTAGTCATATGAAGATGCTTTACTATAATCCAGGGAGGGAGAGAGCATTGAGTAAAGCAGCAGATTATATGACATTACATAGAACATTAATTTATAACATGAAAAATGATTGACAAGTCAGTCCATCAATGATGTGCTCATCTACAAAACCTTAAGTCAACATTAAAGAAACCAGCATAGTCATAGGGAAAAAAACCAAGAATGGTACTAGAAAAAAATCAAAGCTTAATTTATTCACAAAAAGAAAAACTTCGGTGTTGAGTTTACTAAATTTGATGAACTAAGGTACAGAGCACAAAAATAGATAGTGTGGAGTTGGAGTGGGTACTGCTAAATCACTGAGCTTTTCCCCAGTTCCAATCTTGAAATCCATCACTCTACTTTTGAAAGCACATTGGCACTTTATATAATTTCTTTATTATATAGTCTACTAGATAAAATAGTCCCTGTATTTCCATCAAATTCCAGAAAAGGAGTTGCATGGTAGATGGCTTAAAACTCTCCTTGTTTATACACATTCCTATTTAGAGATTCCCCCTGTTTTTGATAAATGAGTTGGATTTTGTGTGTGAAGGTTCAGTAGAAAGCATTTGTCTTACACTGTTCTTAGTTTATACATCTTTGGAAAGGCCAGTGAAGAGAAAGACAGGAGAGCTATTTTTAGGAGCTTTTCCTACATTTTTATTGCCTTTTAATGAGAGAGATCTTTGGGGTTTTTGAGGAGGAGATGATGAATAGCAGGGAGTGTGAAGTTTAAAAGAACATATATCTCAGCTATAAATTCCATAATATGGATGAAGTCTTCTTTGTTTAGACCTCTTAATTTTTTTCTCCCACCAACATATAGTGCATTTGGGAGTCATTCACTTATTTAATCTGTATTTATATGTCAGGATCACATTTTGGTGAAAGAGGTGGTAAGACATGGGAATTTCTCAAAATGTAGAGAAAAGGGAGACGGGAGAGATGGCTCAGCCATCAAGAGCATTTGCTGCTCATCCAGAAATCTGGAGTCTGAGTTCCAGCATACACATGGCAGTTCATTATCATCTGCAGCTCCAGTTTCAAGAAATCCAAAGCTCTCTTTTTTCTTTGGATGCACAGACATACATGCAGAGAAACAAAAATACCTATAAAAATAAATACATAATAAACTATTTTTTAATTTAGAGAAAATAATGAATAAATTAGGAAGAAAGAAAAAAAAGCCTAGAAAGTATTCATCCAGATTTATATTAAAGGATCACACAAAAATTAAGCACATTTGTTCTTGTGGTGGCACATTCCTTTAATTGCAGCACTCAGGAGGAAGAGGCAGGTGGGTCTCTGTGAGTTTGGGGCCAGCCTGGTCTACAAATCGAGTTCCAGGACACACAGGGCAGTTACACAGAGAAAGCCTGTCTTGAAAAAAAACCAAAAACAAGGGGGGAATGACCCAATAACTATCTATTTTTAATCTTAGCCTCAAATCTGAAATTAGTCATGTTAAGGAGAACTAAGGAGAAAAAAACTCTAAGAGAAGAGGGGAAGGGGAATGGAGGAAAAGAGGAGCTTGGCAGAGATGGGGTAGGGGAGGATTCTAAATGAAAAATCCCGATTCAGACAGCATTCAGATCTTGTCAGTCACATGCTAAAAGAAAACAGCATATTTTCATATATTTATTCTGAATTCCAGGAGAACCTTTGGCATTTAGGATTTTAAAGCTGCATGTAGAACGTATATACATATATGTGTGCATTAAACTGTTGCATGGCTTTTCCTAGGGGGATATAAAGGAACATCTTCTTTGATAGACAAGGCAGTCAGTAACATCAAGCAGAAATGACTCCATCCACCCTCAATGTGGTGAAGCAGTAATTTATGAGGATTACTTACAGGAGCCTGGGAAACTCATGATAGCTTCACCACCAATATGTCATACTACAGCCAATCAATTACTTTCCTCTTGCGCTGTGGCAATTAGAATGTCAGGAAGGGGAGGGGCCCTGTGAAGGTCTTACAAAGGCTTCAAGAGGGTCTTGTGAAACTCTCGAGTCCCATGACACTCCCTTTCCCACCATGAAGGAATGTTAGCAGACTGAATGTCACACTGGTCCCTTATAGACCTTTACAGCCATTCTGCTTAAAGATGACTGTGGTCGCTTCAACCAGAAGGAACATCATCATACGAGCTGGGTGCAGCAGCCCTTACATGATCCATAGCACTCAGGAGAATGAGGCAAGAATTTGAGGTCAAGGCCAGCCTAAGCTACAAAGTGAATTCAAGTCCAACTTTACATTATCAAGAACCATTGCATCAAAAATAAGAGGAGATGAAAAGAAAAGAAAATGACTCACAAAAACATCTATGTAGGCATATATGTATGAGATTTTATTTTTGGAGTCATAAATTTGTATACCACAGAGTCAAACTAACAGGAGCATAGCTAAAGAAAGCTCCCACTTCTAGCTCTATCCTTCCCTTACAGTTTGCAGGGTTTTTTTTTTTTTTACACATTTTTCATATATTCTTTCATACTAACATACAACAAAATTGAATATATGCTATTCTTTCTTTTTTCACTAAATATGTTTTACTATCAATAATGTACAGCTGCATTTTTCACTTAACATACAATATTGTTGGAGCTCATAGCATTTAAGTATCAAGTATCTTTGTCAGTCCTATTTGAAGACTCCTGGGATCAGAGTTATTATGACAACTTGTTTGTGTTAGATATTTGAGCAATATCCAGCCATTTGTTGTTATAAACAACCTTTTATAAAGTATATTTTGTTTATTAAATGTCTGTATGAACCTGCAGTATTACTTTCCAGATATGAGTTACTAGGAAAGACTAAAATACTTCTTCCAGAGTTGTTAGATTTCAGAATGCTAAATGCACTAAATGAGTATCTTGGGTTTTGTTGTTGTTGTTGTTGTTGTTTGTTTTTCTTGTTTTGTTTTTGTTTTTTTAATGTTTTCAAAAATACGTTTCTAGCCAGGCGGTGGTGGCGCACTCCTTTAATCCCAGCACTCAGGAGGCAGAGTTAGGTGGATCTCTGTGAGTTTAGGCCAACCTGGGCTACAGAGTGAGTTCTAGGAAAGGCACCAAAGCTACACAGAGAAACCCTGTCTCAAAACAACAGCAACAATAACAACAACAAAAAATCAAAAATAGTTTCTAATCTTGAATGGCTTTTGGATATTATATGATACAATGAAAGGTTCTCCTCTTCCCCAAGATACAAAAGACACACAGGGATTCAGTATTCTTCATAGTAATTGTGCCATCCCACTTTAAAAATTTCAACCTTAATGTGGTAGTAAGTGCCTGATCTTATTGTAGCATATTAAGCTGTGTTTGGTTGCCATCCCTGGGAGGCCTGGTCTTTTCTAAGGGGAGGTGGAAGAGGGATGACCTGGGGGAGAGGGGCGATGGGAGGGGAGAGACTGGGGTGAAGTGAGGGAGGGGAAACTGTGGTTGGGTTGTAATATATTAAAGAATGATGAAGATGATGATGATGATGATGATGACGACAAAAAGATCAGCCTCGGACCCAATCAAAATTTTTCATTATGTAAGATGATGAAACATTAACTCACCTCATGTACCTAAGTAATACTGTAACATCAAGAATTAAAAGTTCATACTTTTTAATAAGCAACACACATTGGAACTCTGGAGAACAACTTGTGAGCCATGATTTCTCAGAAAGCAATTTGATGAAATATTTATCAAAGATATTTAAGTCTATCAACAGGAGAGAGTATCTAAAATATAGCTTCATGCAACATCAATGATTTATTATGTTTCTATATTTTTTGAGATAGCCTCACCATGGAGTTCAAGCTGGCCTTGAGCTCCCAACCCTCTACACTTAGTATTCTAAGTGCTAGAATTACAATTATACACCACCAAGTCCAATTCATATCAAGGATTTATGATGTAACTTTTCACAAGTATGACCTAAATGCAAAACATGACCAAAACGTGGTACACAACTGTAAGAAATAAACAAAAATAAAGCAATCTACATTCTTTCAGGAACATGAAGCTTAAAAAAAAAAACAAAAAACAAAGAGTAATAACAAAAGGGTCCAATGGGAATGCCTAAACAATCCAGACTGTTGCCAAAGCTATTAGTGGCTTTCCACAAACTCATAGTAAGTCGCTATTGCTAAACACAACACCTATATAAGTTACTGAACATGGAGAAGTCAAACTAGTGTTTACCTAGAGCCTTCACCCCATGGGCTAGTAGTATTCATGGTACATGAAGGTGCTCTGCATGCTACAAAAGAAGAAAGGTAAGCATCAGCCCAGCTACAAACCCTTTGATCTACATGAGTGACCAGCCCGCAAGCTATGTTGCTGCAATAGTGGCATATGCTCATGAGAGTAACCAACCACTATCTGATAAGATCTAAGGCCCACTCCATGAGATGAAACCCATATCTGACACTGCTTGGGTAGCCAAGATAGGTCATGGAACTAGGGGAAAGACAAATACTGCTGTTCTGCAAAAGGAACAGTATAACTCCTAATGACATTCTTTTGTATTCGCAGATGAAATCTTTGATCAGCCATCAGAAGAGAATCTTCCTCCTGCAGCATATGGAAACTAGAGACTAGAGGGAAACAGAGACCCACAGCCAGAAAATATGCAAAGAATGAGAGATCCTGGGACACTTGGCTCTAAACAGGATGTCCCCATCAAATCTCTACCTTCAGGGCTCAGAGAACACTTGCAGAAGAGGATGTAGAAAGATTGTAAAAGCCAGAGGGGATGGAGGGCACAAAGGAAACAAGGCCTTCTAAACACAGAAGGACTTACCTATGGATGAACTCACAGAGACAGACAACATGTATAAGGACTGCGTAGTTCTACACCAGATGGGGTCTTAGAGCTGAAAGGAGAAGTGGACACATGCCCCCATCCCTAATCCAGATGCTATCTCCAACTGTTAGACACTTGCAAGTGAAAAATTAGTTTTCTCCAAGGGAGTCTCACTGGGTGAACAAACTACTCTTAAGTGTAGGCTGCATGCCTAACAGTAGACCGTCAATAGAAAAAACGAACTCAACAATGTCTTTGGAGATTCTTTGTCTCATAATGTTGTCAGAGAATTTTCAAATTTTTCTCATTGATTGATTGATTAATTGATTGATTGACTGATTGGTTGACTTTACCTTTACAAGTCTTTTGCATATATATCATGGCTTCTGGGTTTGGATTTTTATGGGATTCCTGAGTATGCAAACTTGTGTGATTTTTAATGTATTTGTTAGTTTCTTGTATTTTTTCTTTGGCTCTTTTTCTTGTTTGGTGTTTTGTCATTTTCCAATTTGTTTGTATTTATTTTATTTTTCATTTATTGTACATCCTGACTGCAGTTCTCCCCCCCATCTCCTTCCGTTCACTCCCCCCATCTCCTCTTTGTCCCCCGCCCCATCCACTCCTCCTCTGCTTCTGTTCAGAAACGTGCAGGACTCCCATGGGTGCCAACAAAGCATGGCACATCAAATTGAGGTAAGACTAAGCTCCTCCCTTTTTATTAAGGCTGGGCAAGGCAACCCAGTATGAGGAATAGATTCCCAAAAGCCAGCTCAAGCTTTAGGGACAGTTCCTGATCCCAGTGCCAGGAGTTCCACAAATAGACAAAGCAACACGATTGTCATACACATGCAGAGGATTTGGGTCAGTTTCATGCAGGCTCCATAGCTGTTGGTCCAGAGTCTGTGAGCTCCAGTGAGCCCAGGTCAGCTGTTTCCATGGGTTTCCTTGTGATGACCTTGACCCCCCCTGGCTTGTACAATCCTTCCTTTCTCTCTTCAGATTTGTTCATTTTTTATGTGTCTTATTTCATTTTATTATTATTCCTTAGACTCCTGTTGGTTTTCTGGGAGACAGAAAAAGGACTGGATTCGCTTGGGAGGGGAAGTGGAAAGGAATTGAGAGGACTAGTGGTGTGGGAAACAGTTATCAAGATACATTGTATTCGAAAACATCTATTTTCAATGAAAGAAAGGGAAGCAAAACAAAAGTAATAAAAATGAAGAGTCAGAAGAGGAGTGCTAGATAGTGAAAAAGAAGGAGGAAGAAAAGGATGGAGGGAAGAAGCTGACTGAAAGAGGGAAGCAGGGGAGGATTCCAAGCAATCACACATCAAAGAAACTGTGAGTCTTTTAAAGGCTTCAGAGATGACTTGTTAGTTATCAATGAGTGAGAATCTGAAAAAAAAAAAAAAGGAGAGGGAAGAGGGAATCAGATCCATACCATCTTTACTAAACATAAAATGGATAGTCTGAAAATACACTTTAAGCAGTTGAACCAAATCACTCAAGAGTAAAAAGATGGCTGGCAGGATTGCTTAGTGGGTAAATTACTTGCTGTAAAACACTAAAGACATGAGCTTGAGCCCTGGAACTTGCATGAAGGGAGATACATCAAACCCACTTGTAGTGGGTAGCTGTTCCAGTTTTGACCTGGAAGTACTACCCCCATTGAGGCTTCGGTAACTGTCAAGCCTAGAAGGCGGGGCCGAGACAGGAGCCCTTAAGACCCAAGATCCAAATGCGCCAGTTCTCTTGGTTCCTGGATCCTGGATGGTGGAGGTAGATTGAGCAGTTTTCCAGAGAACACCGCTGGACTGCACTACACCTTTCCCAGACCCTGTAACCTATCCCTTTACTTGTAAGTTACCCCACAAAATAAACCTCCCTTTCAACTATGTGGAGTTGCCTTAATACTACAACCAATACCCACTAATAGTAGTAATAAATAATAATAATAATAATAATAATAATAATAATAATAATGAATATACATTAATGATTGCCATTACAGGTACATAATAGCTATTATTCACCAAAAGTTAGGCTTATGGTTGTAACCACAAACATAATGTCCTAATATAATCAAAACTGTATAAGTGGCTTAAGGGTGATAGTTCTGCAAGTTGAACTTTACCGATAATACAGAAATAATAAAACTTCAATAAAAATTGCCTTAGATGTTTTCATGACTTTTTACTTCATAGAAAAATAAAATAAAATAATTTTCACTATACTTATTCTTGTACTTTTATTAAAAAAGCAACTCTGGGAAAATGGCTATTGAAGTATTTTAAATTAAAATTCTAAATTATGAAACAAGACTCCACTTTCATTCCAAATTCAAGGACATAAAACTGAGAACAGTTGAACCAAAAAAAAATTAAAAAAATATATTCTAATTGTTAATAAAAAATTTTTTGCCCCATTTACTACATTACAACCTTCAACTTCTCATTTGGTCTCTGAGGATGATTGCAACATGTTCACATAGTTATCATTCGGGACACTAATCACTCTTAAATTGGATCCAACTATAAATGGAAGTTTCTGCCCCACCATCAACTGCCAAATACCTAGCAGCCACTTTCCAAATAATTGACTCAGAGGCTTAGTATTACTTATAAACCCTTGACCAATAGCTCAGGTTTATTACTATCTAGCTCTTACACTTAAAATAACCCATAATTCTTAACTATGTTTAGCCACATGACCTTTTCTCAGTAGAGCATTCTCATCTTGATTCCTCTGCATCTGGCTGTTGACTCTTGATTCCACTATTTCTCTTCCAAGCATTCTTAGTTCGGTTGCCCCATCTGCCTGGCTACTGGAAACTCAGCATTTTATTAAACCAATTCAAGTGGCAAATCTTCACAGTGTACAAGAGGATTATTCCACAGCATCCAACTATATCACTGCTGGGAATAGCTTAGAGGAAACTAGATCAGCCTGCTACAGAGATACTTGCACATCCATGTTTACTGTGGCTTTATTCAAAATGAAATCAGCTGAGGTATCCACCAGTAGATGAATGGATAAAGAAAATAAGGAATATACACACACACACACACACACACACACATGAGAGAGAGAGAGAGAGAGAGAGAGAGAGAGAGAGAGAGAGAGAGAGAGAGAGAGAGAAGAGCAATGAAGTGGAGGTGGGCAAAGGGGGGCAATAGGGGGTGAATGTGGTTAATCTGCAAGAAAAATTTGGCTCAGCTGGAAAAATAAAAGCTTGTAAAATTTACATTTCCTATTAGAAGTAAAATTATGAATATAAGAAATCTACCCTGCAAAATAAACCTCTACTATTGTACTTTCATGCAGCAGTGGCACACACAACCCCTTTGGTTGACTCTCATCAAATACTTTTTTTTTGGTGTGTGTGTGCCTGTGTGATGCACATGTTCATATTGGTGTGTAGAAGATGTATGGTGTGAGTGGAAGTGTGCACGTGCCACACAAATGTGGAGACCAGAGGATAACTGAAGGTATTGGTCCTTGTCCATCTTATTCGAGGTGTTTTGTTGTTGTTGTTGTTGTTTGCTGCTGTATACTCCAGACTGGTGAGCCTGCAAGCTTCCATGAACTCTTGACTTTGTCTTCCAGCTTAAACCAGGACTACAGAACCGTTTTGGTGCTACTGTGTTCAGCTTTAAGTGATAGAATGTTCATCCCCACTTTTGTTTGGACGATCATTTTACCCACTGAGGCACTGTGGAAGTGTGAAAGTAACTGGCCCCCATAAGCTCACAGGGAGAGGCACTGTTATGAGGTGTGGCCTTTTTTTTTTTTTGGAGGAAGTGTGTCGCTGTGGGGGTGGACTTTGGGGTCTCCTATGCTGAAGCTATTCTCAGCATCACAGTTCACTTCCTGTCGACTGCAGATCAAGATGTAGAACTCTCAGCTCCTTCTCCAGCACTATGTCTGCCTGCACACCGCCATGTCTTGCCATGAAGGTAACAGACTAAACTAATGAAATTATAAGCCCCCCCCCAATTAAATGGTTTCCTTTATAAGCGTCGTGGTCATGGTATTTCTTCACAGCAGTAGAAACCCTAACC
Organism: Peromyscus eremicus; assembly: GCF_949786415.1. Taxonomy (NCBI): domain Eukaryota; kingdom Metazoa; phylum Chordata; class Mammalia; order Rodentia; family Cricetidae; genus Peromyscus; species Peromyscus eremicus. Next base: position 45,902,475 of record NC_081433.1, on the reverse strand, counting down.
AAGACAAGCGTCTTACCTGCCCCCACCTATTTTGGTTCTAATGTCTGTAAAAATGACTGAACTGTGTGGCAACCATCCACTTCTCATTACATTAAATAAAATGTGTCCTGTAGTTTATTGTTATGCTAAATGTCTGTGGTCTCCCTAATTACATGTGCTGAAATCGTAAGTCCCGAAAGTGATGATCTCAGAATGTGGGGCCTCTGGGAGGCTATTAAATTGGTGGTGACAGTTCTCACAATGGTATTAATGACCCTATCAAATGGACCCCTTACCTTTTTCACCATGTGAAGACAGGGAGAAGACCGTGAGTGGCCCGCGCCATACACAGAATCACTTTTTCAACTAAGTGTCCTCCAGAACAAAATACAATTTTTATTTATTTGAGAAATGAAGTTCTGGTTGTTTATTAGACACTCAGCTTTTGGTACTTTGGTACAGTAACCCACACAAGAAAAGGAATTGAAACAATTGTAGAGATAATAAAATAATAATTCCATTTTCAATCTTGCTGAACTAAAACATTTAATTTCTCTTCCCACTGACATTTCAATTTTCAAACCTGCCAAACGTAGAATTTGTTTACATTATTACTTGATTATGATGGTAGGTTGCCTCACATTATTTTAAAGGTACAATAGACCTGAAATTATTTACTCTGAAAGGAATAAATAGGTAAAGAACTCAAATTATTAACCAATATTTTGTCAACCATTTGTTAAATGGAACATTTAAAGAATAAGTATTATCAAATATTCTTTATGTACTAGGAATAGAAGGGAGTCAAAGTTTGCACAAAGTTGGCCATGCTCTTCTGGAGAAGGTCTGGAATAAATGCATAATCAACTAAAGAAGAGGTAAGTAAAAACACCTTGGGAATTCTATAAAGCAGATCAGAGAATGAAGGAGAAAGTCATTCCTATTTGATGGACAGAGCTGAGTGAAGGGAAGGAAAATAGAATGAAGAATGGAAGAGACAGGAAGAACATTTCCAGAGTTGCTGGAAGCAAGCTTTTATTATGAAGGGAAAATAGAAACGAAGAGAATGTAAGCTGGATCCAACAATGAAGGCCTGGAAGGGCCGTCTAGAGCCATCCATTATTCCACAAATAAAACATCTGTGTGACCAGGCTTTTCATTCAGATATTTGGCTTTATTCCAGCATTTGACTTGAAATTTAAGATAAAAATAATCAAGAAAACAAAATCCATGAGTAAAGGTCAAGGAATAGCTGATTTTGATTTTGGAATTTTTTTCCCAAAGGAAACAGTGTTATCATCATCCCTTGAGAATTTAGACAAAAAGACACTCAGGGTAGGAAACTAAATTGTGACAAAACTGTGAATAATAATAATAACAATAATAATAATATGGATTACAACATAAAATTGGTCTATTCTTAATATTTGTATAACTTTATTAATGTTAACATTTTAAACACTATCTAAAATGATACAGTACCCTACCCCCATGCCAACTCCACACAATGAAGACACAGTGTAACTGCATGGGCTATTTCCAGATCAACATTCTGAGATGGTAACTGTATGGTGATTTGTACACAAAACATTTTTTTTTATTTATTATTGTATTCACTTAAATCTGTAGCCTGGAAAGTCACGAGTTCCATCATAAATTTGAGAGCCATGAATTTTAAGGCAGTCTAGAGTCCAGCCATAAATTTTGGAGTCATGGTTTTGGCACCGGTCTTAGATTTGCCAAAGTGTGTCTTCCTAACCCCAATCCAGTGACATCAGTACAGCCTTCAGAGCTTAATCCCCAAGCAGGCACCGGTCCAGCTATAAACACAAGGAGGTTTTCACATTTTAAGCTATCAGCTCCGCATAGCCAAGAGTTTAGTCGTGACTTTAAAATTTACATAAACTTGGGTCTTAATCCCTACAAGCATAGTATTAAAATAAAAATTATTCAAGCACGCATGTTATTTTTAAAAACTATTTTTCTCTTTCTTGAGTGGGACAAGACTTAAGGAAAATCTGTTGATTTTGAAATAGTTGATCTTGGTGTGCTTCCTAGGTCTAGTTTTAATGTCACTGAAACCCAATTTCTCTTGTCTTCTTTAAAATGAACTAGTGTCCAATCATCGAGGAAATAAGTCAACTAAATGAGAAATCATAAATGGCCTGGGAACTCACTAATTTGGTCAGTTTATTCAGAAGCAAATGGCTGGAACTTCAAAGAGATCAGCTGCCTTAGCTCCAGTTGAGTGTAGGCATTGGTCAATTTAACGTGCCAGAAAATTGACATGATTGGACAGAGCGAGTGGGCAGTGTGACTTGCTCTTCCATTCATAGAGTCACTGGGGGTGTTAGCAAGGGAAAGGCTGGAAGTGGAGAGAAAAGGTCCTCAGCATTTGCTTTAACTGTGGTTTTCATGAAATATTCATGTTGTTTACATTTTCTCTCCCAAGGACGTAACATAAAGTATCCTCAACATTCTCAAAGTTAAATATTTTCAGTTCAGTTCTCTTTTAATTATTCATTCTAAAAGTGCTTTTAGAAAATCCCTGATCCCTAGGGCCTGAGGATATGAAATTTGATATATGACAGTCAGAAAATTGTGGAAATACTCCATAGTTAAGGCACAGGGTTGGTAAGGAAAGGAGAGAAGATGGGAGGGGAGGGGAGGGGAGAGGAGGGAAGGGGAGGGGAGGAGAGGAGAGGAGAGGAGAGGAGAGGAAAAAGAAAGGACATCAAGAAAAGCAACAACAAAATTAACTAAATTCCAGTGATCTCTATCTGATATTGCTGTCTTCATGTATAGATTGCTTTCATTATAGTTATATAGGACACAATCAAAAGACACGGGAAAGAGAGATATTATTGTTAGCTAAAGGATAAGAAGAGTAAGTAATATACACAGATAATAGATACCAGTGGCAAAAGAAAAGAGATATCCTTAATTCTAACTCCACACCATATAGCTTAATAATGATTAAAACAAAAAAATGGGAAAATGAGGTATGCATGATATAATAAAGTATTTTCTAGAATACAAGGTAATAGTCATCCATTCTCTTAATATGATTTTGTATATTTATGTTAAATACTGTCTTACGACCTAGTGAATACAACAAGTGAAAAATAAAGTGTAATTTTCAAAGAAATAATCAAGCAGTCAAGTACAGGATTTTTATAGTAGCAAGTAGTCTGATGAAATTGTTATTGTCTCATTGTTTTTAGCTCTTTATCGTTTACAGAGTTGTTGAATAACTACTTACTCTTACTGTCAGACGTTTTTCTGTGTTTGAGATGAAAACTGCAAAGCAAATGTGGGTGTTGGATGTCAGTGTTTCTTTACAGAGGAATTTTATAAGAAGCCCTCTCTCAATATCAATTGAAATAATGTGCTATTAGGCATTACACAGTATAAAATACCAAGAATTTAAAAACAACTACATAATGATTTTTTTTTTTTATCATCTCAAGGTACAGTTCTATCGCTCCTCTTTAAACTCTCACAATTTTGCATGGATATTATAATGGGTGGTTATATTAAGACGTAGTTTGGAAAATAGATCCTTCCCTTCTCGCATTGATGTGCAGGAAGTAGAAAGCAAATGTCAACTATAAATGTAAAACAGGACAGAATCAACTATTACAGCAGATCGCGTAAGTGGCTCAGTTCAAACATGCTTGTCTGGGAATTTTGTGCTGTCCAGATGGGTCAACTTGATACATGTACTTATATACATCCTATGAGAGTCAACTAAAGTCTTTTATAACTGGAACATCTCACAAGCTGACAGCTTATGAAATATCAAGGTATTGAAATATAAGCCCAGTGTGATGGAAATTAGAAAAACATACAAAAATCAACTTTAATTATGTGCACATTAATTGGACTCAAATTAGTTGTATACTCACAAAGTAAAAACATTTGTAGGATTGATACTGAGATCTGCTAGATAGGGAGGCAAATGAAAGAAAAAGATAATTTTATTTTTGACTGCTTTAGGAAGGAAACAGAAAATACAGCCAATACCCAATATGGCAGGATAATTAAATAAATTATGTAATTTCAGATAGTGGAGAGGGAATGATCATGTTAATCAAAGAATTACCGTGTTAGCTGGGGAAAAATAATTAGAAAAACAAAGCAGAGCTAAACAAAACAAAGCAATTTGAAGACAATGTGTTTTCTAAGTTAATGCGTTTATCAGAGCCTTGGGAATGGAGGCTAAAACTCAATTGGAATAAAAGTAAAGTAACGAAAGATTAACATCTTTAAAATTCCATGTCTAAAGAAGGAGGGGAAAGATCCTTACTTTCTGGCAATGCTCATACTCCCATAAGTTTAGGGAGAAGGCAGAAGGATCACATTTTTAGTTATGTTGTGAACAATTAGGTGCTCGGCATAAAAAGTGGCTTCTCTGTCTTTGTTCTTGTCCTTCAGCAAACATGGCAAACTAGAGCAGAATGGGCAGTAGAGTTTTGTTCCATTGGTGTTACTGTTGTGTTCCTCCCTTATTTGTGGTCCTTGTACATTTTATACCTGACTTTATACCCTGACTCACAGAGCTGGATAAAATCCATTTCGTTAAGTCCCTTCATGTTTAGGGATCCTAAATAAACTACCTTCAACAGACTATTCTTAGGCCTGTGCCCAGATTTAAAGCCATGTAACACCTGGACTTTGTGAGCTTAACCTGCTGTGACAAATAAAAATAAATAAGAAAGTTTCCCGTAGCTGACAGCCCAGGTGGAAGTTTTACTATAATTTCCATCAGTCATGGAGGCAGGCTTCAAGTGAAATAAACTGTATTTACACATAGGTTTGTTCAGAAAGGGGGTTCTATTCATGCTTTATACAACCTCTGAAACTTGGAAGAAATCGACAGATATAAACAAACCAGGGATATGGATCCCCTTGTCCATTTGTAACTTCAAATGCATGTTTGCATGTGTCTTTTCTGTACAGACAAGTTAGACCGGGGGCCAACTGAACTTTGTCCTTATTCAGAGGTAAAAATTGGTCTGGATGTATAAACAATAGGTGGGGGAGGGGAAGAAAGCATTGCCCACTCCTTTCAGATCTTCATCTCATATGGATTCTGTCCCATTGACACTGATTCTGAATTGATAGAGCCAGAGAATGCGACAATTAAAAAAATTGGAAGATAGTATATATGATGAAAAAAATTAAAATCTTTTCAATTTTAAGCTCTTCACAACCTATAAACATTGAACAAAGAAGCCAAAAAGGTGTAGGATTTAAGATTTCGTGTGTAATTTTTTTCAGTTCTTTCATATTTTTACACATGTGTATATGTAGAACGCACTATGGTCCCATCTGCACAAAAGTTATTGTTAAGTGACTGTTTTGTAAATATACAGGATGGAAGTTAAAAACAAGTTCAAAAACAAAACTTTAAAGAGAAAATTTTAAGTATGATACAAAAACATCTTATAAAGTTATCATAGTAAATAAAGTATGGTGAAAAATAAAATAATAGCTCCAAGCAACAGAGAATACGAATATTCTATATAATAATGACAACATTTAAAAGCAGTTAAAAAAACATTAAAGAGCATGTTTAGATTTGGGGGAGAAAGAGGACAGAGAGAAAATCTTCTTTTTATTAGGGAATATCACGGCTTTATGTTCTTTGGGTCCAAGTGTATCTGATCTTTTGGCATTCTGACATGCCTTTGTCATCTACAAAATTCATGTTAGAGAACCTCATAATTAAGTTGCTAAAATTTGATAAATTAAAAAGTAAAAAGGAGGCTAGGGTTGGGGGATATTAGCTCAGTGGTTAATGGCACTAAGTTGTAAACCATTAGGATAACAGCATAAAGGACCTCAGTTTGGTTCCCATGCCTACCCACACCAGGTAGTTCACAACTGCCTCCAGCTTTGTGGACTCTAACACCCTCTTCTTGCCTCTGTGGGCACTGCATTCACATGTACAACAGCCATATATATATATATATATATATATATATATATATATATATATATATATAGGTTTAGACCTGCCTAGGCTCAGTGTGCCGGACTCTGCTGACTCCCCATGGGAGACCTTGATTTGAGGGAATGTAGGGGTGTGGGGTGGCTTGGGAGAGAGGGTTGGGGGGGGTGATCTGTGGGTGGTATGTGGGGTGAGTAGAAAATTTCTTAATAAAGAAAAATGAAAAAAAAAGTAATTGTGTACTCTTCCAATTAACCAAGAGAGAAAACAAATTAAAGTCTGTTCATACTAATCTGCAACATCTTCAGAAAAAGTCAAAATATCACTGTAAATAATTTCCAATTTGTTTATTATATGACACCACCTTCATTAAAAGAGTCTACTAAAACAGTTACTAGAATGAGTACACTATATGTTTGAGTGCATTTATGTAAACATAAGCAAAAACAAAGTCAGTTGCACCGCACACACGCAGTATAGTTTGTATAATTGCTTAAATATGAAGAAGAATATTACATGATGAGCTAAGCTCAGAATTTCTAAGAGTCAAGTACATTAGAAATGGTTTTGTATAAAGGACTATGAGAAGAATGCATGAAATCACACTTACAGTACAAGAAAATAGTATTTATAAGATCATATTATGTTATCTGGTTAGTTCCCTTTCTGGAGTAGTTCAACATACACAACTATATTTATGAAGTGATAGATATTTAAACAACAATAAGCAACAATCCAAGAAAATTTTAATTAGCTACAAAATGTTCAATAATAAAACTCTCTTGAGCATTTCTGTGAAACTACTATGTTTTTACAGGATGATAGAAATGAGAGATAAAGAGGGGAGGAAGAGAGAGGTGGTGGAAGTAAATGAGATGCAGAACAGGTTTCTAATGAAAATGTAATAATTCATTTATATTCATAAAACACTTAGGACAGTTTCACATATGGAAGACCTTTTTGCAGTGAATATGCAGAACAATTACCATCATCTAAATCTAATAAATTGAAATATTTGTGCTAAAATAAATAAATAAATAAATAAATAAATAAATAAATAAATAAATTTTGAACAATTATTTTAAAAACTTTTCATGGGGCTGGAGAGATGGCTCAGCAGTTAAGAGCACTGGATGTTTTTTCAGAGGTTTTGAGTTCAATTCCTAGCAACCATATGGTGGCTAACAACCATTTAGAGTGGGATCTGATGTCCTCTGTCATAAAGTTGTACATACAGATAGAGCACTCATACATAAAACAAACAAACAAACAAACAAATAAGTAAATAAATAAATTTTTAAAAAACGCTCATGTTTTAACTGAGTTTATGATTTTGTGTTGTGCTACAGTAATACCTATTTTTGGCTACTTCTAGTCTGTGGGCAGTGGGGTCAATACTCATGAATCATTAGATGCCTTAACAATATTAATATTTAAGAAAGTAAAAAGAAATAATTGCAGGCCAAGAGGAAACTACAGATGACTATTATCTATTTTAAAGTTGCAGAAGAACTTGGGCAGAATTTGAGAAAGAGTAAGAAGACAAATCCCGAATGCTTTCCCAACAAAAAGTAGAAACATTTGAATCAAAGACAAAAATATAAAGAACATTAAAAGAAAACTAGAAGTTAGGAAGGCATCAGAACACACTTGATATATCAGTTGACATTATTTCAATTTAAAAAGGACCATGATAAATAAAATGGCAAACACACTAATGTTACACATAAGCCAGATTTTGTATATATATGTATATATGGATATTTTCATTGTCTTCCTGAAACAGGAGACACAATACTAGTAATCTGATACCTTCCTGAAAATTAGGAACAAATTTTCATGAATGATTTGCAAATTTAGTCAATGGAATTATAGTTTTTTTTACTTAATAGGATTATCATTGTAGGTATATCTAACTATTTCCATGTTATGGCTGTCGATGACAAAATGCTCCTATAAACCATTAATTAGTGAAATAAAACCAAACTGAAATAAAATTAAGAATTTGACACAAAAAGCAAGGCGGTCATTGTATAATATTCTTGTCTTTAATAACTATGTGAACTTTGAGTATCCATATATAGAAAAGTCTAAATAGATTTCTACCCACTACCACATTGATACACAATTACTGTGAATCTGGATCATGGTTAATCCCTTTCTTAATTAGCAATCAATATGTCTACCAACGGTGGTTGCAGTAGCTTTTGCTGTGTAGTGAACTCTCATTGATATTAGCCAATGTCTAGCTAATAAGAAAATAAATTTATTTTGTTGATGATAAAACAAGGTATATAACTTATTATATTGGATGAATATGATAAGGGGAAACAGAAAGAACAAGATTAGACACCTGTTCAACAATCCCACAGCTGCATTTAATTGGGAAAACTATGTTGTTAAAAAATAAGTAGCACTATGGAATGCTATTGAGTCATGTTCATTTTGCCGTAGGACTCACTCATATGCTAGAACCCATAAAACACATCCCTTTGATGGATAGTTCAGTGTGTCCTTGTTTATGTCTAAGGGAAAATATTAGCATCAGTGGTCTATTTCAAATGTATCAAGAATCTTCTCACACTTGAATTCAGAGGTTCAAAATATTGAATTCATGAATATTTCTGACATTTTTTTAAATAGGTAGTTATAGAAGCTAAATTCTTGAAGTTTGAAAAAAATGATCATAGCTGGCTCTCACAGAGGAGTTGGAGATGTCAAAAAAGCTAAAAATAAACAAGCAGAACCCTACCTCTATGCTGTACTTCTTGCCTTCTTCTGTCTCTAATAAAAATGGCTTATTTTCATGCTGGAAGGACCAAGCACTTTTAATTTTGTCATCCGTTGTGATGTTGTGATAGCCTGTTACTCAGCCAGAAATGTACAATGGCGATCATTTGTAATGGCAGTAACTTATGGTGGCAGTTACAACTTTAATCCTACCCTGGTGCTCTGGTACAAGTTGGTCATCTTTGTTTTTAGAAAGATTAAGAAAGGTATGCTTTCTTATTACAACATCAACCCCCAAGTACATGTCTTTGATGAAGAGATCTCAAGGAATGGGAGTAAATGCCACAGCTGAGAAAAATGCTCTCCAGGAAGTGACCAAAGTCATCAGAGAAACAATGTGGTTTTTTTTTTTTTGTTTTTGTTTTTGTTTTTGTTTTTTTTTTTTTTTTTTTTTTTTTTTTTTTTTTTTTTTTTTTTTTTTTTTTTTTTTTTACCAAAAGCAGCAGCAACTTTGCTAACTCTTCTCCCTCTGGAACACTTCTCGGCTGCTGCTTCTACATTTTAGGGAAGGTAAGCAAAGTCTCAGAGTCTACTCACAGGCTGCTTTTCTCATCTGTGGATAGGAAACTTTCATTCCACAAGCTTCTTTGCACAGTTACCTTAGTTCTAAAAGATAGTGCAGACCTAGCATCTCCATCATTTATGTAGACTTGGACTCACATGGAGAGAGTTGGCATTGCTTAGGAGCGAGATCATGGCTACAGACTTGTGAGGCACCTAACCAGCACACTTGGTGGAAATGCAATGAGTTTTTGGTCACTTATTATGAAGAGTGTGACTCCCAACAGACAGCAAGAAGTGTTGGAAATAGTGTGAACCTTGTAGTCAGACTCCACATGTTAAATCTCAGCTCTCATTCACCGGCTCTGGCATCAAGTACACGTTCCTTTACTTAATTCCCCAGTGTTTTCATCCTAAATAGCTACTTAGCGAAAACTGAAGACAAAGATTAAATGAGAAAATTATACAAAGTTTAAAGATTAAATGTGGTTGAATAAGTGAGAAAGAGCTTTTAAAATATCTGTTTAAAGTAAGTAAGAAGCTGTTTAGGAGTCCATACTCTTAGAACATTTAAATTTTTCCTACCGCAAACATTCAGATATTACTAGATTTTTATTGTGATGATTGTTTTCAGACAGGTTTTATTATGTACCTGAGGTTGGCCTCTAACTCCTGATCCTCCTGCCTCACGTCCCAAGTGCTAAGATTACAGGTGTGTGCCACCATACTGTCCTATGAAATTGTTTAAGAACTATATAGCGATTTAAACAGGTATCTAGCACTTCATTTCCTGATGTCTTTGTTTGTAGGATAGAATTTGGTTACCGATAACTTCGTTAACTTTGGCCTTTGCCTCTAGAATCCAAACTGCATGAAGTTGGAGGATCCCGACCTGTTTCACTCTCCATTGCTTTTCTGGTGCCTAATCAACACCTCTCAATAAATACGTGTTGGTTGGATGCATGAATGAAAACTAATTTCCTCTTAGAGAAAAAGAATAAATTCAGTGAGCACACTGCCTCTAGGTTTTCTCCATCCCTAACAGTTTCTCTGAAGAGAGAAAAGGCTGACAGGAGCATCCATTCTGCGTCAAATTTGGTTACTGATCCGTCCGTTGAAGCCTTACTGTCCATGGGATGAGTCATGCCCTAAACTGATGTAATTTTTGCCTTGGTAAATAGTTTTGTTGCACAAGGGAGACAAGAATAAAAGAATGACTCTTTTCTATAAAAATCGATCTCGGAGACAGCCTCACGGGGAGTATGTGCCCTGTTACTGTTCAGCTCCTCCTCAAACCATGCGATCAGCCTACAGGAAGGGTCAGTGTTGTGTGAAAGATAAGTCAAATCTCCCTTTCTTACCAAAACATTAGGCATCCAGTGTGGGGGAAACCTGAGAAAGGGGTCGTTCAGCTTTCTATTTTTTACTATCTGCCACTTCTTTTGAACAGCATGGGTGGCGCTGAAGGCCTCTGGCACTGTTCCCAGAAGCATTGCCCCTGCCAGGCAGAATTTGCACCTTCCCAAGTGCTGATTGACTGTGAGAGAAAGATAGTCCTCCTTGGAAGCAGCGTTCTGGGGAAGATATTACCCCCTCTATCCAGGCTGTGGGGAGGATCCTGGGAAGGAGAGCACTACTTGATTCTTTTCTCCTAACAGCTGCTCGATGTGCCATTTACTTTGAAGACTTGAGTTTTCTAGACACAGATCATAGAAAAAATATAAAAAGCCACAATATTCCACCTTCCCCCTCTCTCTTACCATTATTCCTTTTTCCATTTTCTATTATTCTTAAAAAAGAAAAAACAGAAAGAATGAAAGAAAGAAAGAAAGAAAGGAAGGAAGGAAGGAAGGAAGGAAGAAAGAAAGAAAGAAAGAAAGAAAGAAAGAAAGAAAGAAAGAAAGAAAGAAAGATTTGTTTTCCCAGCTATCAGCAGCCAATGCACACAGCATTCTTCATCAGGGTTTGCCTTTTAAACCATCAACCCTTTCTGTGAGAACATCAAACATATGTCTACCAGATGCTGGGGAACAGCGCGATACTAAGGACTTGACTCAAGTGAACAATAATCTGTGGACAGCGGGTGTGAACCTGAGCTGGACCAACACCTCATCAGACCAAATGGCTAATTGATTTCAAAATTAGACTTGGTATTTCTGAACAATAATCTTAAAAGGCAGCAATAAAATACATCAGGATCCTTTGAGCTGGCCAAGCTTTCATCCAAATAGCTTATTACAAAGAGCTGGCACACCTGAACTTTGGCACAGTCATATAAATCCAAAAAGAGCAAATGGAAACCACATTTGGCACTGAAGAATTTGTCAGGAGGAGTTTGTATTCTTAAGGAAACATGATTTTGTTGTTGTTGTTGTTGTTGTTTTGGAAAATAATCTTTGCGTTGGTGGTAGGAAGCAATTCATTGAAGGTATTTTGCTCTGACACCTGTGATTTATGCAGTAAAATATGCACAATCAGTACTGGAAAGGTTTGGGGTATCACATGATTTTTGAAACACCAGGAGCAGCCAGGGCACAGCAAGGGTTATAGTGGCACCATTAGCGATAACTGACTTGCATGTGTAGGCCTACCCCTTTGAACTCTGAAGAGCTGTTTTGTGGCATCGGGTCCACGACGGTTTAAATCTAACTGCCCTGTGATGACAATAAATTATACCAACTATTTCAGAAATGCTTGGAATCTTGTCTTGGCTCTAGCATGAACCAATTGAGATTGCAAATCCTTGTAGAAAAGATGTTATAAATACTAAGGAGGGCAAAATGCAAGATTCATACAAAGGAAAGGGTATATTCTAACATCTTTCTCTTGTAGCCTTTTGGAGTTCTTCTATAAATAACGCTGAAAGAGATTGTCCATAGGAAAAGAAAAGAAAGAAGCAAACACTAGAGAATGCCTGAGTGAGTTAAATAAATTAGAGAATTAATTGATTATATAATTCACACTAGAAGGGGAGGGGCATCTTGCTTTAATTTTCTGTCTATTTAAGGAAAAAAGCTTATGATACAAATAATTGACTCAATTTTTAATAGTAATTTTTGGTAAGGACATTCTCCCTAACTGGATGTTTTATTTAGGCCTTTCATGACTGTGAGATTCATTGTAAAAAGGACAAAATATTTCATGAAGGGAAGAGGAAAAAACATAAAGGAAAGATAATTGCATCACCAGCATCTGTCTATCTAGACATCCTACAGCAAAGAATTATTGTGAGAACAAAGATGGAAGGGAATGACCCCAGAGAATTTATCTCCAGTTGAAAACATTTTCTTCTTCATCATGCCCTTCTGTCCTAAGGCAATTTTTCTCTACTAAAAAAAAAGTGACAACCTAAGAGACATTGTGATTATGCCTTTCTGACAAGAAATGAGTCTCTTTGCAGTGGGAGTGAGCCTGAGGTGGGGTGAGGGGTTGATTGCAACTCAGGAATTATAAAGGTTAGAGATATGAAGAGAGGAAACTTAGGAGTCTTACCCACCTTCCATTAATTCACTGGTTGATGGACACATCTTCCTTCCCGGACAGTAATTTTCTCATTTCTGAATGGTCTCTACAGTCTCCAGGGTCTCTTTCTTCCTAAAGCATTGTAAAAGTATAAAATAGCTTGTTCATATGAGATTTTTTTCAAAGATTGCTGCCCTTATTGTTTTGGTAAAAAAGCAGAAGAAAAATATGTGAGGTGTAACTGAATAGGATATGTGTACACAGTTTTGAAACATTGGTTTCGAAACATGTGCTTTTAAAATATGAGATAGGAAATAAAATTTGATTAAAAAACTACTTGAGCTTAAAGTAACTTTAAGATAGAAATAAATACATGGGAAGAATTCTTGTTTATTAGTATAAGATAATAGCAAAATTCTCCAAAATAAATTGGCTTCTGTGAACACATTTAAAAAAATCATATTCTTATTTATCTAGTCAATCAGAGTGTTTCTTTTATGAAGGCAGATGTATACTTGAGACATCTGAGTTCTCTAAATAATCACTAATGTAAAGATGGTGTTGGGGAATTTTAGATATTAAGGTGAATGACTATGTAATATTCTATTGATGTACAGCTTCTGCACAAAACAAGAGATCAGAGAATGCACTGGGTTTCAAATAATAGATTTCAAAATAACACTCATACTAAAAATGGGCATACAAATCTTAGTGGTTTTCATTTGGATGCACATTTCAGGCATTTAAAGTGATAGTAACATAACTTTATATAATTTTAGCTGGAATCTGACATATTTAGAGGAGTTCTGTTTTTATTTTGTTGAATATGCATTTTTGTCTTATTTAAATAATTTCTATAGTTTTGCTGAAATGGCAATCCTGATGATAATAGGATTTAACAAATGGATGCTGTTGTAATAAGTAGCTTAAACTCAGCAACTCAATTTCACAAGATACTTACTTACAAGGAGGGTACGAATACATCAGTTTAACCATTTAACCAGCTTTAGATGAATTAAGTAATTTCCCTGGTTTCATATGAACTTTTAGGGAGCCTCCACTCACTAATTCCTTTTTTTTTAAAACAATATCTAAATTAATATTATGTCATTCAGAAAATGAGCACTTCGTCTATCCTGTTCACTATGATTGAGTATTGCAGAAGAAAATACCACAGAATGATGCTGTGGATGAATATTGTGAAGAAAACGCCACGGAACGATGCTGTGGAGCATGATTTGAGAGTGGTCCAGAAGGGCCTGAAAGGAGGTAGCATATGAGTTGACATTTAAATGACACAAAAGCATCCAACTGTGGAAACTTCTTGGACCCAGGCAGAAAGCAGAGCCAACAGCTAGTAAGAAACTGTGAGGCTGGGATGAGTTTGCAGGGGATGAGCAGAGGAGGTTTGTGTGGTGAGAGCCTTGAGCAGGGGATGGAGTGACAAGATGAGGGAGAAAAGGTATATGGTGCATGTGGTCTTAATGTTAGAATGTAATGTGTTCATAAAATATTAATGTAAATCTATCTTTTAGATTATCACCATTAGCATATATTTTAATGATTTAAAATAAGATTTGTCAACTTTACGGACTCTGGATACTTGGAGGTATGTAAAGACAAAAACTAAACTATTAACGGTCTTCCTTGGAAAAGTACACACATACAGATAAATGTGCATAGTATTTCACGATTTAATTAGGGTCACGTTCTTCTTGGAGCCTGTTCCTGGGGCCATGAATTTTAAGTTAAAATACACAGAAAATATTTTACAGTAAGCCAAATTAATTGTGCTCATTAAATCATAGTTATAATCCCCATCTAAGGACACTGGTTTTCCTCCTAAAATTACATAGTCAGGTGGCTATTTATATTCCACCCTACGTAAGATGAAACTTCCAGTTAAAACCCCAGAGCTGAAGTTTTGTTTCTGCTGTTGTTGTTTTTTAACAGACATACAATTTACTTTCTGAAATTTTGCTATGTATAAACCAAATATCTGTAGTTAAAAAAAGCATTTCTATAAATCACTTACCAGAAACACTTGACTTAAACTGATACAAAGCAGCTATTTATGCCTAATTGTATCCTTCATGTTTATAATGGGTTTTATACCTGTCGTGTGTTGGAATTTCTCCTGGTGAAGCTTCAGAATTAACTTTGATGTCCTATAATGCAGAGTGTGTGGATTTAGATATTAGTTTAGATGTTACATACGCACATCTATGGGTTCATGCCCGTACCTCCTACATCCAAAAATAAAAGTAAAAAATTTGAAACACATAAAGCATGAAGATTGGAGGGTAAAGAACCTATTGACATGAACTTGCCTTCTTTCTGAACATTTCCTTGGTTAATTTCTACCTTCTCGGTGTGTGCAGGACATTAAACAAAGTCAGGCTATGGCTGCACCCACTCCCATCCAGATGGTGCTGTGGCGGCCTCTAGATGACAACCTAGTGTTTCCTCAGCACAGACCACCGTGGGAGTCGGAAAGCAACTGGACACTCTTGAGTGCTCTCCCCTGGCATATAAAACAAACACCTGAAGTGCATTAATTTGTGCTTTTCCAGTGAGACTTTCACAGGGTCCCTCAGCCCCTTACCTACGAAGGATGATTTACCAACTTAGCTACCATACAAAACAAGCCCCTGCAGAGAGGCCTGGCCCCTCTAGGGGCTTTTCCCAGGATTTTCCGCTCATGTTCCCAAGCTTGGCTCTTTGTTTTCTCGTTGTTGCTTCGTTTACTTTACATAGTCTAGCATTTCATTTTTTAAGGCATTCTACCATCATGAAATTGCTAATACTTACCACATTGTCCTAAAGTAGGCATTATTCTCCTTGTACTGTAAAAGACACAGAGATGGTTTGAATCAGTTGCTCAAGCAGTCAGAATATTAGTGAGAAGTGAGCTTCATCTGGAAATTAAGAGTATCATGGGTACTTTCTATTCCCAGGTCTCTGAGGTATGATGCTATTATCTAGTAACTGTTCCCAAAGATGAAGCTAATTAACCACATCATGGTGGTTCTTCTTAATTTATGAGTGCTTGGAGGGAAGAGGGTTGAGGGAAGAATTATAAAGAAAGAAGTTTCCTAATTTTCAAGATTTTAATATATTGAATATAATGAATCTATTAATTCTTACTCTTTGTAAAATTATTTCACCATTAATTAAATGTATGTTTACAAAACATTTTAAAATCTAATACAATTAGGCAGTGTCTTATGGGTTCCTACTCACTACCTTTCTTCTTTCTTTGATCCTTAGATGTAGCTGTCCCTTTTCCATTTGCATAGAAGTTTCCCCTGGGTCTTTCTAAAGCTGTGGTTCAGCTCTTTGGTTTGCTATAGAATCTCCTATTGTACATAAGAAAATTTTGTTCATGTACATAATGTGATATCAGGGGTCTAATTTAGCAACTCAGGTCTGTATTTTATTTTTATATTGCCTTATGTTTACATCAGTGTGAACTACAGCGTTCATTTCCACATAGCTATTTCTATTTCTATTCATTTCTATTTCTATTCATAGAATGATACCTTGTTCACATTTCCCACTCCCTTACAAGTTTGTTACAAAGCTGCATCTCTTGAAGTCCCCATACCACCACCAATATAATTGCCTGTGTTCATCTCTGGAGATAGCTTCACCTGAATTCTAGAAATCCTTCCAGTGGCTCTCGTTAGTGCTCCCAAAAGTAGACTATACACACCACTGCATTTATTCCTTAAACATCACATTTATGTGTTCCTTGAAACAATTTAGGGTGTGCCTTTTTCCCTAATCATGGTCCAATTTGTTGGTCTCTAAGGGCTTGGCAGAATTTCTTCTGAACATTCCTTAGATTTCCACTTACATATGAAATAGACTCTCTCATTCTACCGAACACACTGTAATTTACTCCTTTAATCTTGAACTCTTCTGCATCCATTCCTTATTAACATTACATGCTCCAAATCCCTCCATGTACCAGTTGTTTATTACTGCCACTTTCCTGCTTTAGCTTTTTAAAATTCCCATTTGGAAATAATTCTTCTTCTTCTTCTTCTTCTTCTTCTTCTTCTTCTTCTTCTTCTTCTTCTTCTTCTTCTTCTTCTTCTTCCTCTTTTTCTTCTTCTTCTTCTTCTTCTTCTTCTTCTTCTTCTTCTTCTTCTTCTACTTCTCCTCCTCCTCCTCCTCCTCCTCCTCCTCCTCCTCCTCCTCCTCCTCCTCCTCGTTCTCCTTCTCCTCCTTCTCCTCTTTCTCCTTCTCCTTCTCCTCCTTCTCCTTCTTCTTCTTCTTCTTCTTCTTCTTCTTCTTCTTCTTCTTCTTCTTCTTCCTCCTCCTCCTCCTCCTCCTCCTCCTCCTCCTCCTCCTCCTCCTCCTCTTCTTCTTCTTGTCACTCTCCCTTGTACATTTTTCTTAGAGAACACAGTCTGTAAATTTGGTACCTTTCCAATCTTAAATATATAACGACTATTAAGCTTTTGCTTGTATTTTTATCTATTCAAAATACATATTTGTCTCAAGTATGTACATACTGGTAACATTATACATATACATATATATGTAATATATATGTATAACAACAATAAAATAAAAAACACGAAAATGAGAGCGATCAAGGGAGAGTGTATAGATGTCATTGAAGGGACGAATGGGTAGAGAAATGATGCAATTATATTTTAATTTTTTAAATTAAATTTTCAAAAATTAAAACAAAAAAACAGAAACCCAATTTTCAATAGTGGAGGGAGGTCAGCGTTTCAGAAGATGATAACAAGAGCCCAAATGTCTTGAATTATTTTCTGGTACAACCTTATACTTCACCTTTGTGAAAGAGTACAGTAGCCCTGCTTGGTCTTTCATTTGTTCCACAAGAATAATCATATTAGAAACCTACTAAGATTAAGAAAATAGACCTAAAGAACATAATGAGGTTTGGCACATGGATGTGTTCAATACAAGACAACTTGTATCAATATTTAGAAGTAGATTAATTTATCATATGAATTTTAATAGGATTCCCATTGGAGGAGAAGACGTAAAGAGCATAACAGCTTCAAAAGAATTTTCATATAGAATATTTAGTGTGGTTACATATCAAAGTTGAATTATACTATATCCTACTGGGAAATTTTATGATTTTAATAATTCAAGTTAAAATACTCTATGTACTGATACACAGAAAACTGAAATACACATAGAGCTGGGAATTCCCTTGGGCTGTCAGAATTGAATTGATACAAATGTTCTTCCCTGATCTTGTCTTCTTTATCAATCCAAAGTGTTCTCATCTTACTGGATCCTTATCCTAAGAACTGAGTTGGAGAAGTTTCTGTATCTGTTTCCTCATAGCTATATTTATGTCCAAATTTCCCTAAGATCTGTAGTCAGCGAAATGAATCCAGTATTATGATTCTTCAGGACCATGAAAATAGCACATTGTCAAATGGTAGCCAGGGAGTTAAGTTGATTTGCTTATAAGGATAAGATGGAAACCAATACAATCTGGTTCTAATTTCTGAAAATAATATTTATACAACTATACATACATTTACATGAGTAAAATAAGGCTTGCAAGCATCTAATAAATTACAGCAAATTCAGTGGTCTGTGAGCTGAAAGTAAAATACAAGCCTTTTCTTAATAAAAAGGATGCTTACATTTTGCTTCCTCTCTTGCTCATTGGACACATGGCAATGATAGAAAATAATACAATGAAATTTTAGAAGGTTTAAAAGAATCAAAAGCAAGAAAATTATCTGTAATTGTCTTAGTCCATTCAAGTTGCTATAAAAAAATTACTGGGTACATTATAAATAGCACAATTTTTGTTTCTTGTAGACTGAAGGCTAAGAAGTCTAAGACTAAAGTTCCAGGAGATTTGGCATCTGGGCATGTTCTCACAGATAGTGCTCCCTGTGTGTCCTCATATGGTAGAAGAGATTGTTAGTGTCTTGTGGGTTTCTTTTCTAGGGACACTAATCTTATTCTTACAGGTAGAGCCCTCTTGATTGGATCAAGTCTCCCATAGCCACACTTATTAATATCAAATCAACACTTTGGGTATTAGGTTACAAAGTACAGTTTTAGAGGAAAAATCAGGATTTATACTATAGTGTTAGTAAATTAAAAACATGCCCAAAGGACAAAGCAATGAGGATAAGAGCTGGCCTAGGAGCAGGTACTAGGAGCTGAGATGTTAAAGGATCTACATGTGTGTAAAGATGGGTTTTTGGTGTGCTTCCATCTTTGAAGTGTTCTGATGAGGCACTTGGGAACCAAAGCTGAAAAATTAAGAGGAAAGATTTGAGAAATACCCATACTACTGGCGACTTTTGGCAGAAACTATCCACATAGGAGATTTGATCTCCTATCCATGATAACCTTCATTGGTAGAGATATGAAACTGAAAGACAGAAAGCAAGATTCTATACTAAATGATGATGACCAAAGAACCTTTGAAATGGAGGAAAGAAAAGTCAGAGAAAGAGAAAGTACAGTGGAAAACTTGCCTTTATTTAAAAAAAATCCAGGGCAAGTAGAAATCCTGTAGTTGGAAGGATTTTTTGTAAATATAACATGAACTCACTTAGATGAAATTAAAATATTAAAAAGTGCACTTGAACTTTCCAAGTACAAAAAGTAATTAAAACATACATGCAAGCCCATGAAAGAAAAAAAGTGAGGAAAGGCAAATAATAAAGTGGAATAAAAATATCAAATTGCTATACAGTTCCAAACCGCAAATGTGGAAAATATTACTATTGAAACTATTCAATATGACTAGACAATCAATATGTTACACGATAAAGGGTAGAATTAGTACATTGACACTCTTGAGAAACAGTAGAGGGACACAGAAAACGTAAAAAATACATCTGTATATTTATTAAACAGTGAAATAGAGAGCAAACTGAGAGTTGAAATGGATCTATTAACTCTGACAGACTAGAGTAAGGTATCACAGGGCAATGTTTTAAATTATACTTTAAATCCCTCAAACACTTTATAGTGAAAATATAAAAGAAAAGGGATTTTTTAAATGCTTCAAAAACATAGTAGAGGAAAATTAGATTTTGTTAGAAAGGGAAAAAAAGCCATAAAAGAGCACAATGATATTTTTTAAGTATATAGGAAAATGCAGTCCTAAGATTAAAATTGCTCACCTAATTATTTATCCTTAAATAATGAGGTCAATATAAACTAATTTTTAAATGAGAGAACTTGTCCTTAAAAGACAAATAAGCTTTTTCTTAAAGAAACTGAATGATAAAAACAAAAGCACACCTTGAAGAGAGACATTTGGGTTATTTCATTTTGTATTATTTTACTTACTAGAAAAGTTAATCCTTTTCTATGTAAAAGATAAAGGAAAAGACCACCAAATGTCTATGAAGCAAAAAAGAAATAGATTCTATTAATAAGGCAGAGTGCAAACATCAAGAGTTAAATTTTCTTCTTCCTAAATTCCTTTATAGCAAGCAATTCTAAGCCTAGTACATCTGAGTGATTACATTTTGAGATAAGACCTTTGAGGAAGCCAGACCTACAGCATCAGACATGTGTTTCCTCCTGTGGAGAAGTCTTTAAATCCAATCAGAAGGCAGTTGGTTACTCCTACATCGTCTTGCTCTATGATTCTCAACACTGTTGTTCCCATGAGTATGTCTTGCCATGCCAGTCCTTACTGTAGCCCACAGCACGCACAGCTGGGTATGACCATTGATGTCTTTCCTCTCCAACCTGCTTTATGGCACTTTATGGCATTATGAAAGATAACCAGGGCAGTGGTGGAGCATACCTTTAATACCAGCACTCAGGAAGCAGAGGTGAGATCTCTGTGAGTTCAAGAGACCAACCTGGTCTACAGAGCTAGTTCCAGAACAGCTAGAGCTGTTACATAGAGAAACCCTGTCTTGAAAAACAAAACAAAACAAAACCCAAAAAAACAAACATACAAAGAAACAAAAAACAACAACAAAACAATAAATGGATAGCCATCAGAAGGAAGCTCCCTGATCAGTGCTAACTTGATTTCTCCATGTCCTGCGACAAAAGTGTGTGGGCTTAGGGTAGACAAGCTCTTACATTTCTGTATCATCAAGACACAGGGGACCTTCCTCTTCAATGGCTCAGTGGAAAATCTCCACTTTCAGCTAGCTCAGGTATATAAAGTGATTATGACTTGGGTACCAGTAAATGAGGCTGTCTACATGGTACACAGCTCAGTCTGTGTTGTAGAGAGAAACAGAAAACAGTAGGGGCTTCATTCAAAGGCTGCAGCCCAAACTCTGAGCAGAGGAAGATTAACTTCATGTAGGAGGAGCTAGGAGGGAGGCAGGTATAGTGAGGGCTAGGAAACACTGGTGCTACATATAGTTCTCCATTCCCAGCTCATACTATTTAAATGTTTCATTTTATGTGTATGGGTGTTTTGCACATATATATATATATATATATATATATATATATATATATATATATAGGCACCACTTATGTGCCTGGTGCCTGTGGAGACTAGAAGAAGACACCAGATCCCCTGGAACTGGAGTTACAGAAAGATATCATCTAGGTGCTGAGAATCAGGCAAAGGTCCTCTGAAAAAAAGCAACCAGTCTTTTTAACCCATGAACCACATCTTCAGCCTTCATATTTTTATTTTCTTGACTTTTCTGTGCACTCAGAAACTCAGATAGTTAGAGAATACTTGTTACTGTTACTAGAACATTGCTCACACCTGCAGACATGCTGACAGAGTGCTTCTGATGTGAGGGAACACTCAGTCAAGTGGCACTTAGTATCCGATAGAGTGACTTGCACTTAGGCCACTCTGTCCTGGGGCCATGCACAGAGCTCATCAGAAGACACTGTCTTGCCTTGCACCTCTTCGGTTCTGAAGGTAGGGCAGGGCTCAGCCTCCATCCTACCAGATATGTTTGTCTGCTTTGACCTGTTTGGATCTTAGAAGGAACACTAGAGTCTGCCCTCTCAAATGTGGAGATCTCTAGGGCCAAAGGCTTAGAAAACATGTTTCTCTCTCCCCAGCAAGTAGAAATTTTGATATTTTTTCTTTCATTATTATATTTTACATTTATTTTATGTTTTTATTCACTATTTTCCCATGGCAACATGTCTTAGTTAGGGTTTCTATTGCTGTGATGAAATACCATGACCAAAAAGCAAGTTGGGGAGGAAAGACTTTATTTGGCTAACACTTCAGCATTGCTGTTCATCACTGAAAGAAGTCAGGGCAGGAACCTGGAGGCAGGAGCTGATACAGAGGCCATAGAGGGAAGCTGCTTACTGGCTTGCTCCTCATGGTTTACTCAGCCCACCTTTTTATAGAACCAGGACCAGCAAGCAGTCCAGGGATGGCATCACCCACCATGGGCTGGGCCCTCCCACATGGCTCACAAAATGAGAAAAAGCCTTATATCTGTATCTTATGGAGGCATTTCTCATGGGGATGTTATTCCATATGCTGTGAATATGTATTGCTCTGATTGGTTCATAAATAAAGCTGTTTGCTCAATGGTGAGGCAGAATAAGGTTAGGCAGGGCATTCCAACTAGAGAGAGAGAAAGGAGAAAGGCAGAGCTGAGAGATGCTGCTAGCCATCACCAGGAGAAGCAAGATGTAAAGTACTGGTAAGCCACAAGCTAGGTGGCAAAGTATAGATTTATAGAAATGGGTTAATTTAGGATGCAAGATCTACCTAGTGAGAAGGCTGCCATGTCCATAGTTTAAAAATAATATAAGCCTCTGTGTGTTTACTTGGGTCTGAGTGGCTGCAGGATTGGTGGCTGAGAGATATTTGTCCTGACTGCAGGACAGGTGGGGCACAGCAAAACTTACAACTACACATTTCCTCAACTAAGTCTCCTTCCTTTGATGACTTTGGCTTGTATCAAGTTGACACACAAACCAGCCAATACACTGTGTTTCATCTTCTTTTCCTTCCTGTTTTGATTCTTCTTCCTTTACTCCCAATTCCTGTCCATTTTTGTTATTTTATTAATATTTTTTTCTTCATAGAGTGTCTATTTCTTATTTTAATGTATGTTGCTTTTTGCTCCTTTTTTTCCTATTGTTATTAGGTATGTAAAGGATATCCACATGTTGTGTCTGTCTATCATAGTGCATATATGTTTGTTTTGTGCTATATGCAGTTTTATTCGGTAGTTATATAATTTGTTTTGTTTCTCCTGAGTCATGCTAGGGATTGAGCCCTCCAATTAAGGCTGGTCACCAAGGAGAAGCTCATATTACAATATAAGACCTATCCATCACAGCACATGCACAAATCATGAGGTAGAAACACAGAAAAGCAAGGTACCATGGTGCCTGCAAAGATTTATAATTTTTCAGTAACTGAACTCAAACATACAAAGGCAGATTAAATATCTGATAAAATAATTCAAAAGTTGTGGGGAGTAGATAACGTCCTGAGTAAATGTGCATTATTGACATGAGCATGGTCATATGAAGGACTCCAATGCCTTCGAACCATGTGAATAGCATGGCCTTCCCCTGTTCTGACTACAGATGACAGTGTATGCAGAAGGTATCAACCACAGCTTCCTCGTCCTTAATGACTACAGCCTGAGACTGCTCTCCCATGCAGTCTCCTACTGAGACTGTTGAAGCCATCTCCTCATCCAACTATGTATAATAAATGTGCTGAGATTCTGAGCTGCTGGTGCTTTCCCATCAAAGTGCATGGTCCACCTGATCCCAGCTTTCATGTACAAGTGTCTGTCCTTTCTTCAGTTCCAAAGCAATGCAGGTCATGTCAAAAATCATATTTTATTTTATTTTTAATACGTGCATGCGTGTGTGTGTGTGTGTGTGTGTGTGTGTGTGTGTGTGTGTGTGTAAATTGTGGGGACAGAGACATATACCATGGAACATTTGCAGGGCTCCATGGGCTCTGGAGATAATCAATTTGCCTCATTTATGTAACAGACACTTTTCCCAGTGAACAATATTGCCAGTTAATAATTGAAAAAATTAAAGACTTCATAAAAGATACAAATAAGCAGAAGAATAAAGTAAGGAAGACAATATGTAATTTGCGGTTAGCAAAAACATAAAGATCCTGAAGGAAGAAAAACCCAAAATTCTTGGGAATTTAAAGCTTAATAAATCAAAAGAAATTAGAAACCGTTGCAAATAGACAACACCAAGTGAAGGGCATAAGGGCTTGACCACAAGGTCAATGAGTTGTTATATTCAGATAGTAACAAAGAAAGATGAAAAACTATGAATATATGTTCCAAGACATCAGTGATACAGTTAAGAGATCAACACTAGAAATCTTTGGTATGAAACAACAAACTTAATTTCAAACAAAAGGTATAAAAAATTTATATAATGGAAAACATCATTATAATGTATTTTTATAAGAGATATTAGAATTCTTAAATTTGAAGAAAGATGCAATATCTAAATGCAGAAGGCATTTAGAATCCAAAACACGAAGAGACAGAAAAGAACCATTCCATGTCACATTACAGTCAAAATAACAAGTTTATAAAACACAGAAAAATATTAAAAAAACTTTAAGAAAGTAGCTCCAGGACATCTATGAAAGTAAATTCCTCAAAATAATAGAAAGTGTCTCAGTAAAACTCTGAAGTCCAACCTAGACTAGAATGATGGGTTTTAAATCATGAGTATGCCCAGCAAAGCTATCCCATAAAGTTTAAGAAATGAATGATAACCTAACCTAAAGCAATTCATGACTACTAAGCCTGCATTGGTAAAGATAGTTAAAATAATTCTGCAACTAAAAGAGAAAGGAAAATACATAGAAACTAAAGAAGCTGGGGAAAGAAAACGATTCACTATAAAATACATAAATGAGTAAAAAATATGACTTACATGCTTCTGTCCCAGCTCACTGAAGGGTAGGCATTCGAATCTAGAAAGAGTAAGTTGGAAAGATTAGAGTCTTCCATCTCCACACAGAGTCCTGTCCATAGGCCAAAAATCTCAATCTAGGAGAAGTAATTCATTCTTTCTGCTGGAACTTCAGTGTGGTGGCTCAGTATGGAGTACCCATGAGGAAAGACAGATTGTGAGAATAAAGAGCACCACAACTTGATTGAAGGGACTGACCAAGAAAGATATTATCTCTATTTCCACTGAAAGCTAAAATCTGTTTTAGAAAAAGGTACTAAAAAGTAAAATGCCAAGCCAAAATGCAAGGCATATGCAGAGCAAGAAAGGATCAGCCACAGGAACATTTAAAGAGCTTTGTAGATGCAGAACTATTAATGTTTATAGCCAACATCCCAATGGGAAAATGCAATGAGCAAACAATGGAGATGTGAATCCGAATGTTTAATACTAACAATTGAATTTTGGTAATAATGAGGAAAATACAAATACCAACCACAATGCTATAATGTTTCATATTCCATTGGATGTGTGACAGAGAAGTTGAAACCAAATGATTATTTGCAAGAATCTGAAGACTATTTTAACTCTTACTTATATATTTACTTGCTTATATTTGCACATATGTATGACCTCAAACTTGCTGTATAGCAACACTTAATCCTCCTCCTTCTTCTTTCAATGGGATTATTTACCACCATAAACAGCTTGGAAAATAATTTTATATACATAGGTACATAGCAATATCTAGCAAAGCTGAAAGTTATATGTATATCATATTTCATGTACATGTACATGTACATATAGACTTCTGCATATAAATAATGACACATATTGAAGGTGTTTGTTACAAAACTACTCATCATGTCAGCGTCTAGAATATTCTTAAATATTCATCAGTATAGGCAAATGAGTAAGTAAATTTTTATAGATTTGCATAATTAAAATGATGTAATAGATAAAAACTCCATCTTCATTTATTAATATATCTGTCTCAAAGCATAATGCTGGGGAGGAACTGGTTAATTTAATGAATAATTTATAAAAATATGGAAAATTATACCTTAAATTGGTTTTGAATATGTGTAATTAAAGCACACTACACAGCAAAAAAATTAGAAGACATGTGAGTTCCTCATGCTAGCTTCTAGTTAAAGCCTGACACTGGCTATGAGTCAAGAATTTTAGCACAGCTAACAAATAAAAAATAGTTGCAAAGATGGTGCATTGAGACAATAATCTTTTTATTAGGATATGTCAAATAAAATATCAAAATACCAATAAACTATGCTTAAAGCCAAAGATTATGTGACCTGTGATCTTAACCTTACTCCATTCTCATCTATAAATCTGCTACATTCTGAGACTCTGATATCGGAGACAAGATTACGAAACTTACTTAGAGTCAAGTTATATGTCTGAACTTCCTTGTGCTTATCTAGTGTAGTTGGGATCCATTTGACCTTTTGACCTATGTTTTCAGCTCGTCAACCTGTAATTCTTTCCAGTGTATCTCAGAAACCAGCTTATGATCTCATTTATTGAAGAGAGAAATTCTTCTTAGATAGGACTAACTGTGTCAAATAATGTATAAACTTTCAAAACTTTGAACAGTGTAACTTCAGAAGCCACTAACATGCTGTATATGGCTGTTGTTAAAGCATTTCACATGCTGTGACTCTCCTGAGAAGCCTAAGCCCTCATATGGATGTCCACTATTCTCTTCCTGGGTAACCCTCCTTTAACGCCTGTGTTGAAATATTACGAGTTTCTTAATAAAGGTTCTTAGTGAAGGTTCTATTGCTGTGTAAAGACTTTGACCAAAAATGACTTGGAAGGAAAGCTTGTATTTCACCTCATAGGCTACAGCCATCATCAAAGGAAGTCAAGGCAAGAACTCCAGGCAGGAACCTGGAGGCAGGGACTGAAGCAGAAGCCACTGAGGGGTGAGTCTCCATAGTTGGTTCAGCCTGTTTTCTTGGATAACCAGGGACCACCTGTCCAGGGTTTGCACCACCACAGTAAGCTGGGGTTTCCCACATCAATGGTCATTCAAGAAAATGTCTCAGAGACTTGCTTAGAGACAACATGCTGGAGGTATTTTTCTCAATTAATACACTCTCTTCCCAGACATATGTTTGTGTCATGTTGACAAAAAACAACCTACATAATGAACTACAAGTTTTCTACGAACTCATCCTGATTTTTTCTTGTGAAATAGTTACTAATCCTGACTTCATTTGAATACTATTCTCTAAAAAGAAGTTCTTATACTGCTAACAGGTGGCAACAGAAGTCTGACTCCGTACCTGGCACAATAATATTACACCAGAGACCATCAACTTCAAGACTGCATTTAGTGCTGATAGGAAGGAAACGTAACTGTAGAAGTTGGGAGTAGGTATTAGTAAATCATTTTCCTAAAACATTTTAAAAGAAAATTTTATGACATTCTACAGATTTTTAATTTTTGAAAATAAATGCATGATATTGGATATATATAACCAGGTATATTTTTTATTTAACACTGAGGTATTTTGCCTTTAAAATATTTTAAATGAAGTTCATTTTAGAAGCATGGTAACCACAAATATGCTCAATATTCTATAGTATAAAGACAATGACTGTGGGATCTGACACACCAGCTGGGTCTTTAATGATTTCTTTAAGTCATTCAGAAAATCAGATTGCTTTTTTTTTTTTTCCACAATGGCAGGTTTTAGCATTTGACAGCTGGGGTTGGTGCAAAGATTAAACAAGTTGGCATAAAAGCAAGTTCTTGATATCTCGTAAGTGCTCAATAAATACCTTATTCTAGGAATCAGTTTATTACTTCCATATAAATACATACATAATTACTTTCTACCACATCTGAAAAGATCCTTTCTAAGACTCTGTCAATCTTGAATGGTTTGATTGTACCAGGTGTTTCATCTTTCGGAGGAATGGTGTGTCCATGCTACAATGCCTTCTTCTTTCTTTCCAGTTGCTCTCAGCATGAGATCATGTTTGTCTGCTCACCCCCAGCCTCAAGACAACTGCTCTACTGCTACCAATTTATCTCTAATCTTGGCATGAAAAAGAAACAGAGAAACATTGCTTGCCTCTTTTAAAATAACTTCTAAGATGCCCTATTACGGGTGTTGTAACTACAATCATTGTCTAGAATTGTAACACATGGCGTTTGTCACCTTGAGAGAAGATTGGGAAAATGACCTTGTAGCTGGAAATGCATTAGTAAGAAAGATGAGGGGAATGAGTAGTGTGGAGCCTGGAGCAGCAAGGATAACCACAGACTACTGTTTTATGCTCTTCAGAGGGTGATCATGTAAGTGTGGATTTGCCTTTTCACCTAAGATAGCTTCAGAAAGTCCATTTAGAAATTGTACATAACAACCTGATAGTAAACAAAAGTGAGGGCTTTCATTTAAGCCTGTGTGCAAAGCTTTTACTTAAATAGTGTGCAAATGGGAAAAAGCCAAGAGGTATTAGGGAAGCTGATGGGATGGATAGGTGAAGAATCCACAGTTGAACCACAGATTCTAGTTATTACACTTCTAAAAAATGTTTTAAATTTAATTTTAAAATTAAATATTCAAGAAATTGAGATCAAAATAAAAACTTTTTTTGAAAGTTTATAGTTCATCCCACTTATAGTAAACAATTTGAGGGAAGAGATCACATGGAGAAATAATATTTTAAATTCTTGGCAAAGAGAAAGTGTTCCTGGTAAGATTTACCTGGTTTGGGGTAACCTTGGCTAATCAGGACTGAAATCCAGACAGTCCTCTGATGCATTGATCTCTACATGGGTTCTGTTAAATACTAGATGTCAATGGAACTTAAACAAAGGCAGAAATGAAAGTAGCTTCATGTCTTATCTCAAGTATTAATTGTGCCTTGAGGTCCTTAAATTCTAGTTGGCCCATTTTACAAAGTCAGCCCCCAATTTTATCTTGGTTCCATTGGGAGGTGCATTCCTATTTCAGTGAGTGGTTGACTTGCTCTTTGGAGTGATGTGAGTCTTCAGGGCCCTGCTACAAGTAGTGTGTAGGCTAAATAAACTATGCTGAATAAGAACAGAAGAACTTCCCAACCTCACAGGGAATTAGG
Source organism: Peromyscus eremicus (assembly GCF_949786415.1). Taxonomy (NCBI): domain Eukaryota; kingdom Metazoa; phylum Chordata; class Mammalia; order Rodentia; family Cricetidae; genus Peromyscus; species Peromyscus eremicus. Next base: position 45,873,785 of record NC_081433.1, on the reverse strand, counting down.
GAGACCTGTGGTTTACAGTCACACCTTAAGCTTGCTACAAGTAGATGCTAATGTGTGCAAAGAGTGCAAGTGTACTCACACTGATTTTAGTTCCAAGCCATCTAGTAATGAGCTGAAGTCAGTAAAAGCAGAAAGTGAAAAGCATCTGCCTTTAGGATCCCCCTCTGTAGTGGGTTGGGTGTGAAAGAAATGGGAGAAAATGGGATTCTAGACTTACTCTTCTAGACTCTTTCCTGCATTTTATTCAAGGCAGAAGTTGCAAAGCCAATAGGTAGAGCATGAGGACAAAGTCAGAAGCTGGAACGCATGTGGAGTGGGAAGCAAGTCAGTTGTGTACTCAGTGACTGGCAGAAGATGTCCATTCCCAGTGGGGCAGGTGAAAGGGGCCTAGTAAGCATTTAAGAGCACAGCTTAGTAGAATTGATGAGGAGGAAAGGGCACTAGGAAACCTTCTTCCATTTGCAAGGGCAGAATTCTGTTCAGTTTTCTCCAAGGGAGTATCACTGGGTATATGAACCACATTCTGGGGCTATGCCTAGGAGTAGTTAGAGAACACAAAACAAACTCCATGCTTTGCTTTGGTTTTTTTTTTTTGTTGTTGTTGTTGTTTGTTTTTGTTTTTGTTTTTTGAGGGGGTGACTTTTTGCTTTGTTTTACTGGTTTTGTTTTTGTGATTTGCATTTTTTTTAAAGAGATAAAAAGAACATAGCATCTGGGTGGAGTGGGGAGAGGAGAAAGCATGGTCAAAATATATTGTATGAAAACCTTTTAAAGAAAAAAAATGAAATATCTTTTCAATTATAATGTAATTAGAAATTAAAAAAACTATACCCACAGAGTCTCACCAACATGACCTGAACAAGGAAGATGCCAATAGACATGCTAACTGAGAAGTCAGAAAGCTCAAGAGACTTCAAGTCTACACAAAGAACTACAGGCATCTAAGGAATGCTGAGTGGGAAAAATAGTCCTCCCCAGGGAAGAGCACACCAATTAGTTACCCAGTGTGCAGCCCTGAGAACATATGTACAAGTAACATCATACAGACTGAACAGATTGTATTTATCTATCCAGAGTTCTTTTCTTAAATTTTATGTTTTTTAACTTTTTTCTTTTTTTCAATTAAAATTTTTTTTATTCATTTTACATACAAATCACAGATACCCATCTTCTCCTCTCTCCTCCTGCCCCTTCCACCTTCTCCCCACAACCCACCCTCATATACTTCCTCCAACAAGGCAAGGTCTCCCATGGGGAGTTAGCAGAGCCTGGTGCATTCAGTAGAGGCAGGTCCAAGCACTTCCCTCTGTATCAAGGCTGTGAAAGGTATCCCACCATAGGTAGTGGGCTTCAAAAAGCCAACTCATGCACCAGGGATGAATCCTGATCCTACTGTCAGGGGCCCCACACAACTATCTCTCTTATGCAGAGGGCCTAGTCCAGTCCCGTGGAGGCTCCACAGCTGTTGGTCTAAAGTTCATGAGTTCCCACTAGGTTGGTTTGGTTATCTCTGTAGGTTTCTCCATCATGATTTTAATGCCCCTTGCTCATAGAATCCCTCTTCTGTCTTTGACTGGACTCCTGGAGCTCAGCCTGGTGCTTGGCTGTGGATCTCTGCATCTGCTTCCATCAGTTACTGGATGAAGGCTCTATGATGACAGTTAGGATACTCACTGATCTGATTACTGGGGTGAACGAGTTCAGGCACTCTCTCCACTACTGCTAGTAGTCTAAGCTGGTGTCTTCCTTATGGATTCTTGGGAACCTCTCTAGCACGTGGCCTCTCCCCATCCCCATGACATCTCCCTCCATTATGGTATCTCCCTCACTGCTTTCCCACTCAGTCCCTGCTCCAGCTCGACCGACCATCCTGTTCCCTCATGTTCCATACCAATTCCATTTCCCTCTCCCTCCCTGACTCCCTACCCTCACCTCTTCCAATCCCACCCCCCATCCACTCCGCAGAAAGGGTAATGCCTCCCTTGGGGAGTCAATAAAGTCTGGCATACTAAGTTGAGGCAGGACCAAGCCCATCCTCCCTGGGTCAAGGCTGAGCAAGGTATCCCACCCTAGGGAATGTGTTCCAATAGCCATTTCATGCACCAGGGATAAATCCTGATCCCATTGACAGGGGCTCTTCAAACAGATCTAGCCACATAACTGTCACCCACATTCAGAGGGCCTAGTTTGGTCCCGTGCATGTTCCCCAGCTGACAGGCCAGAGTCCATGAGCTCCCACCAGTTTGGGTCAGCTGTCTCTATGGTTTTCCCCATCATGATCTTGACCTCACTTGCTCCTATGATCCTTCCTCCTTCTCTTCAACTGAAGTCTAGAAGCTCAGCCCAGTGCTCAGTTGGGGATTGCTGCATCTGCTTCCATCAGTTACTGGATGTAGGTTTTATGATGACAATTAGGGTAGTCACCAGTTTAGTTATAGGGGAAGGTAAGTTCAGGCAACCTCTCCATTATTGCTAGGAGTTTTGTCCCACCTGTACCAAGTGGAGGACCAGGGACCCCTTAAGAGGGACCACAGGCCCTACCTGCACAGATTGGAAGAAGAGCTGGGTAGATGGCAGTGTAAGAATGCATTCAACAACATAAAGAGCAAGACGACACCACCCAAAACTAGTGGTTCTACAACATAGTTCTTTTTTGTTGAGACTTTCTGGTTGTGTGTACCTTTTCCTGCACCCACCCTTGCTGCCTTTGTTACTGACAGAATGGCTTTGGATACTACTCTATCACCTGTCACCTACCCTGTGTTCTTCTGTGATTTGGACATGTTTTGCACAGCTGCCACATTCACCGTCTTTAGATAAGTCTATGTGATGTGAAGTACACTGTCTCTGTCAACATGTGAGCTGCAGCTGGCAAGGAAGGCCATCTGGATGATGTACAGCAATTCGGACAAGAAAGACCTCTGTCCTTTGTCTTTCTGAAAATAGATAACTTATCTTCCCACAGAAGTACTTTTTCTTACAAAATTTCCTTTATCTCTTGGGAAGGGGGCTGGGGATTGAACCTTGGGGCCTTATTCATGCCAGATAAACACTCTACCATGGAGCTGTAGACCCATCTTTTCGTTTAAACTTTATTTTTTTTGAGAGAATCTTGCTAAGTTGTCTAGGCTGGCCTTAACTTTGTTATACTCCTGTCTCAGTGTCTTAAACAGCTGGGATGGCAGGGCCCTCACCATCAGAGGCAGTCAAGATCTCCATTCTTGCTACAGCCAAGACACAGAATTCTTCCAAGTACCAAATCTGCCCTCCTTCACTCAAACCTTCCCCACCTGTCTCCTTTGCCCTCTCCATGGGAGCTCATCAAGTCTGCCGATCTCTGCTCTCTGATTTCTGGTTTCCTTTTCTCTCTTGCTGTCACCCTTAGTCTAAATTCTACTCATATTAAATTTGGATTATTTTATACTCCCCTCGCTCGATGTAGGAGCCTCAGCCTTTCCTCTCTCTGATCTTTTCCCCACTCGTTAGTTCCCAGCCCAGGAGTCACTGGGAGTTTATTTTTCCCACAGCATGATGAGTCCCCTGCAGGTCTCGGTGTGGGCTTCCCCTGCTCTCTCCATCCACATTTCCCTCCTGCTGGCTCTTTCTCCTCATCTCTTCAGTTTTGCATGCTTTCCCTGCTTCTCTCAATTGATTTTCTTTACTTAAACGTTTTTACCTTGCTCTCCAGATATCCAAACACGAATCGCTCTCATCAATCAGTTCATTTCCAATTATCTCCACTTAATCGTCTCTGAAAATTCTGGTCTCTTGAATATATCATAGCTCTAACTGTCAATAGCACACAGGGTTATGTAGAATATTATGTTGTTTGTAATGCTTGTTTTATGAATATCTGTTTCCTCCTTAATGCCTGGTAGTAACGTCTTACTGATATGCTTCTTCAATTTTAGCATTTTTTTTCCTCTGCATGGGACACACAGTAGCACAAGAAACACAGACAATGGGTGCTTAATATTTACCTCTAAAATTCACCTAAAAACACAGGAAAAACAAAAAAATACAATTGAGAACTTTTGAAAATCTAGCATGGGATTCAAAGAAGCTTAACCATTTTACACCTCGACATTTGTTAAAAAACAAAGAAATGAATTCTTTTCCCACCTCTGTCTGCCAATAACAGTGACAGAACCATTCTGCTCAGGTTGAGGTTTTGGACCAGTTTCTGGACTCTTAATCAGCTTGTATTCCAGCTTTCATCACTGGAATATTAGGTAGTACCACATATTTAAATATATAGTTAAATCTTACATTTGGCTTTGCCAAGTAGAACAGTAGTTTCCAAAAATAGGGCCGAGAGTGTGCCACATCATTTGTAATGTGGAAATGGTTCTATTGTGGTCTCTCTGCACCATTTTCTCTTTCACTGACTAAAAACACCAAGACAAAGAAGTGGTAAATACAAACAAACAAAAAAACAAAAAAACAGAGATCATGGGAAGTGAGAGGGTGGAGTAAGTTTGATTTTGTATCAAGAAACAGTTCATATCCTCATAAACTGCCAAGATGTTACCTTCAGTTGATTAGGCTAATAGGATTTTTATTAACCACCAAAGAAATAGTAAACAGGCTGCATGAACCTGTAGCTAGATCTCAACCTACTCATTCATTAGATAATCTGGTTATTTTTTATTAATAATTATAGAAGGTAAAAAGAAGTGGATTTGGTTGTAACCCCTTCATACAGGTATATAACATACTTTATTAGTGAAATAATACGAAAAGGTAGAAAATATACTTGATAATCTTAAATGTGTCAAGTATCTTATATTTTCAAGTCTAATATATCACCCAGGACTTAGACTGCAGTTAAAATAATGTGTTTAATATTGAACACTGTGCACCACATATATTCTACAATAGAATGTGAACGACCAGTCTCATTTTGTGATTGAATACTGGCTTTCCATGTGAACTTTTAAGTGAAATAAAACATTTTAAAATAAAAATAAGGGTTGGGGATTTAGCTCAGTGGTAGAGCACCTGCATAGCAAGTGCAAGGCCCTGGGTTCTGTCCTCAGCTCTGAATAAATAAATAAATAAATAAATAAATAAATAAATAAATAAATAAATAAATAAATAAAAGAGGTTCTCAGAATATGAAAATGTATTAAATAACACATATGTGAATTTGTCTGCCAGTAAAATTTCCACGTTCTATCTCCAAAACCTATAGTAAAATTGTTTGAAGTATGAAAATCATGTAAGTTTTATACAATAGCAAAAGGAAGGATCTTGAGGTTATAGAAAAAAATTCAAGACTAGCATCGTAGCAAAATGAACTGATACATACTATTTACATGCAAAAGAATAATCTGGGAATAATTAATTTTAATAAGAGCATCTTATTCTTACCATTATTTCTTAGTAGACATAGTTTTCAGTGTCAACAATCAAGTCATAATGAGCAGAAGATACTAGTTAGCTCACCATGTGGACACAAGATTAGGACTCAGTAATGTGCTGACTAATCTTCCTCGCACTAAGCACATTCTGTTCATCTTGGACATAACGAGCCAAGTTACTGCTTTAGCTCTTTCTTCGTCCAAGGGAGTGCTGTCCCCTCTCTTCCTCGTCCAGTACCATCCGTTCTTCATGCTCAGTATTATCATCAAACCAAACCACAGATCTAATTACGCTGTCTTGATGCCAAAATCTCTGCTCCTGGAGAAAGGGCATCAGGCAGCCCAACTAGGTAACTGAATTACCAAAGCATCCAGGCAGGTATCTGGTGAATGTCTCGCTTCATCCTTGCATAATAAACTATCTCCTCCTGCTCATTCATTTGTCAGTCACAGTAACGAGGGATTATTATTTGCTGAACGTACGTGACACCAGCAATTTGCAAAGTCTGTTGGCAAGAAAATCAGGTTAGAATGACAGAGTGAGAAATTAAGCAGAAGCCTGATGTAATTAGCTACAACAATCAGTGCTCTAATTTCTGATTTATTGTGTCCTGTTTTCCTGTTACACTCCACTCTGTGTATACTGTGTGTACTTCATGTAGGTTAAACAATTGACTTATCAGTCTTGGCCTTGCAAGAGGTCAGCATTAACAATATTTATTTAAACATACAGGATGCTTCCCGCTGCAATCAGGAAATAACTACTACTAATAGATCCTTGGCACTGTTTCCTCATTTACACAGTATTTGAAATAATGAAAAAAGAAAAAAAGAATGAATGAATTGATATCGTTTCTTACATAGACACAAAGGTTGATTTATTTATTAATAGTCCTCCCTCTGGGATCATTTTTCTTACTCTAGAAAGATCTATGATTATAAATGAGCCAAAAAAATCATTGTTACAGTGGAACATTCAGACAAACATAAGAAATGTCCTTCTGATTTATAATGGGGTATTACTTTCAAAATTCGGTTGAAAGGTTATTGCAGGAAACCTTCCCCCCAACCTTGGAAACTCTAGATAATAAAGAATTTTTACTTTCAATCATAAAAATACAAATAGAAATTGGGCTAGTTACATATAGGACCTATTTTGAGAAAGAGAAGTATGTACCAGTTATAATTAAAAGACTAATAAAAATCATAAAACAAAGTAAGACTACTCAAATATCAACATTTCTGAACAGATGAATGTAACTCAAATTCAAGGTAGTTTTGAATAAAACTTGTACAACTGGCATGAAAAGGATTGCTTTATAGGCCCCTTTATGAACAAAGGAACTGAGTATAATGGGATGAATTTTTCTGATCTTTTTCTTTAGAGTTCTCAGAACTTTATATACCTATAAGAAGATGAAACAGAACATAGATCCAAGACCCCAGAATGTATTAGAGTGCAAAGGAATAGAGAAATTAGAAGATGTAATTAATTACCATAACATCTGTATAATTCTCCATTAACTTGAGACCTTCGATAATACATTTGACATACCTAAATATGTCTCTTTATAGGTAAGTCTACATGTTTGAACTTAACTTTTAAAATAAAAGTATTTATTAGCTAGCTATGGTAGTACATGATCACAGCATGGGAGAGAGGAAAGCAGGAAGATGACAAGTTTGGGGCTAGCCTGTACAACAGAGTGAGCTCAAGGCCAATTTGAGTACTCAGTGTGATTCTATCTCAAAAGGACAAGGGCTGGGGATGTCACTCAGTAGTAGAAGCCTTACCTAATATGTGCAAGGTCCTCAGCACCACTATATGTGTGCTCAATATTTTAGATGCTCAATATCTTTTAATTTCCCCAATTTTCCTACAAATCAACAAAACCCTACTATTACCTCTACTTTATAAATGAGGAAGTCAAGGCTTTGAAATTCAGTAACTTGCTTGAATTTTCCAGCTAGAATGAAACTAAATCATCGTGATAATCCAGTTAATAGGTACCCACAATTGTTTGAACATTATACCAAATGTTTAAACTTTATTCTAAAGCGTTACATCATAACATCCTAACACCATTAGATTCTAGTCAAGCACATAGGTGGACGCTCAAAGATGAGCATAAGGTATATCTTAAAACAAAATGTGGAAATCAGCAGGGACCTACTATATAACATAGGATATTTTAATGGCTGAGTATCCAATTCTATTTTTGTTTAATATTTCCACAATTATATTAATAATCAATTCTAAAAAAATAGCATGTGATCAATTACTAAGTAGTTATTGACCACCCACTATGTTCTTAATTGCGAAGACATTTAAAATATACCTTCTTCTACAAATAATTACCTAATTCAGTTGAATACAATTCATATTGGCTATTAATGAACAGCAGAATTTGACACATGCATCAAATGCTAAAAGGTTCAGTTGAAGAATTTCAAATCTCAGAGCAGGGAAGAATCATTTTATGAATGAAATACATGAATATAATATGAATTAGTGAAAAAAAACTTTACTGCCAAAGTAAATTACAAGAAGGTGCTAATAGAGGACATAATATACAATTGATAATGTTTTACAGCATATGGTTTAGTGTATTCATGACAAAGGCAGAGGAATGAGTGGGGTATATACATATGTGTTCTTTTCAGTGAGAAGAGACATGCCTACTAAAAGAAAGATTCTGGCATCATTGTAAGGCTTTCTTTCATAAGGCTTGAATACTGAAATGAGAAATTCTAATAAGAAGAGAGAGGAAGGATTGATTGAAGAAATATTTTCAAAGTATATTTGAGAATATTTTCATTTATTATTCACCTAATGATTATTAACTTGGCTAACCTTGATTGTAAACTTGGGCTGCTATAGAAAATTAATGGTTGTCCTAGAAATAAAAGATTTATTGCTTGTGGACACTGGCAAGTCCAAGATGAAGGCTGTAGTATATTCAGAATCTAGTGACAGCAACTTTCCTGTTTGATTAATGATTGTTATCTTATTTTGATTTCCTCTTGCTATTAAAAAGCTCCAACAAAAGCAACTTGAGAGGAGAAGAAAGGGGTTATTTTGTTGCACAATTTTGGGTTTCAATCTCTGGTGGTTTGAAAGTAAATGTCCCCCAAAGGGAGTGGCAGTTTTAGGAGGTGTGGCATTGTTGGAGTAAGTGTAGTCTTGTTGGAGTAAGTGTGTCACTGTGGAGGCAGGCTTTGAGGTCTCATAGATGCTCAAGATACCACACAATGTCTCAGACCACTTCCTGTTTTGTCTACAAGTCAAGATGGAGAAACCTCAGCTACCTCTCTAGCACCATGCCTACCTGCAGGCCACCATGTCTTGCCATGATGATAATGGACTAAACCTCTGAAAATGTAAACCACCCCAGTGAAATATTTTCCTTTATAAGGGTTGCTGTGATCATGGTGTGTTTTCATAGCAATAGAAACTCTAACTAAAACACAATCTATCATTGTAGGTAAATCAAGGTGGCAGGAACATGAAGCAGATAGTCACATCATAATCATTATTATATACGCAGCCAAGGGCAGAGAGCAGTGAATTAATGAATGTATGCTAATGTTAAACTTGTCTTCTCCCCTCTCAAACAATTCAAAATCCTTCCTTTCTTGGTGCCACCTACAATGGGCAGGAGTTCCCACCTCAATTAATATAATCAAAGTAATCCCTCACAGACATGCCCACAGGCCAATCTAATCTAGACAATACACCACTGCATTCTGGGAGTTCTGAAAAAAAGTTTGTAACAGCTAATATGTCCGGTTCTGAAGTATGGAATGAAAATAACAAAAATAAGGTTGACATAGTAAGTCTTCACGAATCTGAAAGACTTGTGAATGTCACTTTGAAAATGATAAGAAGCAATGAAAGAGAGTAATGTTATTTAATTTGAATCTTAAAAAAGTAAATGATTGTTTAAAAAAAAATGAGTTTCAGCAGAACCGAGACTGAGAGCCGTGAAATAAATTTAAATGCATCTCCTTGGGCTCCAGAGGAGAAATAGTGATGATGAGGACCAAGAGAATATGAAAATGGGATAGAGTTAATTAAGGTCAATTCAATGGGACATAAAAAAGATTTTATTTTTAAAAATGTTAACTAATGAAGAAAATATCACTTTTTGTAGCTAGGTGAATATTATTGTCATTTATAAACAATGTTTATTATTTTTAATATAGTTTCATCAGCTTTTAGGGAGGAAAAATTGTGACTTAAACCCACACAGGGCACACACTAACCTGTCCAAGAAAGAGTATGAGCTCACTGATTCTTTTATGTGTTCCACAGTCTTGTTGAGTGCCAAATAGTCACTGCTTTAAATGTTCAGAAAACAGGGCCAGAGACATGGCTCAGATAGTAAAGTGGCTTTTATGCAAACATTGAGTTTTGAGTTTAGACCTCTAGCACTCACGTTAAAAAAAAAAGAAAAACCAGGTGTGGTTATAAGAATATATAACCCTAGTAGAGTAGGATCAGAAACAAGTGGACTCTTGGGTCCCAATCTGGCCTGAACACACACACACATAGTTGAAAGTTTCTCTGGTCCTGCCTTGCCCAGCAGTCTGGATGAAACTCTCCCCTCCACAGTCCAGCAGCAGCTAATAAAATAATTACACAGAGGCTTATCTTAATTACAAATTGTGTAGCCTATGGCTTCTTGCTGGCTAGCTTGTATAACTTAACTCAAACCATTACTATTACTCTGTGTATCACCATGTGTCCTGTGGCTTTACCTGTGTCCCATTACCTGTTGCTCCTTGGATGGCAGGTTAGATTTCCTGCGTGGCTGTAAGCTTTATTGTCATAGGCCGAAACAGCCTTATTTATTATCCAATGGGAGCCATACATATTCATAGCATATAGAAAGACATCCCACAGCACTTCCCCTTTTCTGTCTAAACAAAAAGGAAGGTTTTAATTTTGAAAAAGTAAAATTATATATAACAAAACAGTTATCAAACAAAAATTACAGTTATAATATCTAGTCTATTTGTATTTGGCAAAATTAAAGAGAATATTCTATCATCTATCCTATTTTTGTGAGTCTAAAGTTTTATATGTAATTTACCTTTTATCATGACTAAAGAAAACTGTAATTATTACTATCTAATCTTTAACTCCATCAAAGACCTCAGAAGGATATAATATTACCTGAGTAAACAGGAAGTGCATTGCAAGCAACTTCCATAATTCTAGAAATGACAGAGACATCTGGCTGCCTGGACAGTCATTCAGAGTTTCTCTGTAACATTTGGGGCATCTATCTTCAGCCTATAGGTCTAGAGTCTCTAGCATAACTTTCAGTAAAGCAGGAAATTTTAAGGACTGTTCCACCCATTCTGGCAAAGTTTGTTAGTCACTTCTCCCCATGTCCTGTAGAGTGTCTGGCAGCTTCTTCTGCAAAGCAGAAACCTGAAGGACCATCTTGCCTTGAAAAGTTTAGTGGTCACCTTCCTATGAGTCCTGCATGTCCAGTTTATATAGCATCCTGTTATATATAGTTGAGGCAAGGGCATTTTTTTTTGCCCACTGGATAACTTTTGCAACAAAGAAAGCAAACTCATAATGAGTTTCTTTGATACCCACCATCCTCTTTGAAGTAATTGGTGTTGCCAGGAGCAGACCTGCCTCATTGTCCAGAAAAGTATAAGTTCTTAAAATATTTCAAATGCCATACTCTGTAGGTCTTTGAAGTGTCTGAAGATTACCTACCTAATTGAAATATGTCTATGTATACCTAGAAAACTTAACTAACATGACTATAAGTTTATCATAGATGACTAATTATTAATTTGTATTTCTAAATTATACATCACAATTTTAAATGAATTACATAAACATAATACCTTAAACAAGAGTAGAAATATACATACAGTATAACAATTTAAATTTATAACAATAAATTAAAATATATTTCAATGTAAAATATTTCAAATGAGTTGTTGCTTTTTAAAATTAGATTCAATAGTCTACCCTTTTATCTTATCATATCTATATCCTACAGTTTTATATCGTATCCCCTTTCTTCTTTTAGAAAGAGATTGACTATGATCAATACCAATTTGTAACCAAAACCCTAAACAAAGACAAACATCCATAATCCATTTTTTGGGGAGGAATATGGGCATAGTCCTCTAGGCTACTTCCTGCTGATTAGTGGCACTGTTAATCTTATGGGGATCCTGAGAAAATTCAAGATAATGGGCAAGTCCTGGGAAGACCAGCTATAACATTTGTTGATAGATACCATCTGTCAAGGTTCAGGAGGTCTTGTTTGATCAAATCTGATCTATCTATAGCCTCTTGCTTCCTGTGGAAACAAAAGCAGAGCCTCTTTTCCAAAGTAACATGTCCTTAGACCCAAATTTTGAAGTCAAGATACTTTGTGTGTGTGTGTATGTGTGTATGTGTGTGTGTGTGTGTGTATGTGTGTATGTGTGTGTGTGTGTGTGTGTGTGTGTGTGTGTGTGTGTGTGTAGGTTTAACTCATCTGCCTTTAAAATCAAATGTCTCTCTCCAGTTAAAAATCCCAAAGATAACATAATCCAGACTCTTCGTGTAATTTCCATCTTTATGTGGCTTATTGTATTTTTATGTTATTTTCTTTTTTTAAGACTGTATTTTACTTTTATGACTATCTATACCCTTTCTCTTTTCTCTCTCAAGCCTACATACATTTTTACATACATTGTAAACTGTTTAGAGGTTTATTCCATCTGAATCTGTTCCATTGTGTTTCTATAATCCTTCTCTGACCAGGAGAGATTTTAAATTGCTAAGCTGCATGGCATCCCTAGCTGCTGACTTTACCCCTCTCAGCTTCCCAACTTGGCAGAGGTACATTTACCACAAGCTCTGGGAAACATGCTCATTATCAACTCTGAGAAGCAGTGGGTCTATGCCTCCATCAATCAGCATGAAGCCCAGAAACATTCATTTTGTCTGTACTAGCAAAAGATAAATCCACCATGCAGTGTGCTGCACAGCTTGGAGACACTTCTGTGTAGTGCTGCGGGAATCCATCATGCTGTAGGTCAAGTCTACACACTGCAGCATCTCTGTTTCATGGCTTGCCTGAGAAACATAATTAGGAAGCTGTTTTTAGCTCCATTTTAGAATCTTTTTTTTAAAAGCTTGCCCCACAGTGGGCACCAAATGAAGTTGAAAGTTTCTCTGGTCCTGCCTTGCCCAGCAGTCTGGATAAAACTCTCCAGACCCGTGGTCCCACAGCTGCTTATAAAATAATTACATAGAGGTTTATGTTAATTATAAACTATATGGCCTATGGCTTCTTGCTTCTTGCTAGCTAGCCTGTATAACTTAACTCAAACCATTACTATTACTCTATGTAACACCATGTGTTCCGTGGCTTCACCTGCGTCCCATTACGTGTTGCTCCTTGGACAGATGATTGGTGTCTCTCTCTACTCTGCCATTTTCTCTCTGTATCTCTGCTTGGATTTCCCTCCTGGCTGTAAGCATTCTTACCATAGGCCAAAACAGCTTTATTTATTATTCAGTGGGAGCCAAACATATTCACAGCATACAGAAAGACATCCCGCAGTGTGTGTGCATGCACACACACACACACACAGTGTTGAGAAAACAATTGTAAACAAATAAGAGGCTACATTTACAAATAATCAAGGCAGAAATGGAGTAAGTTTCATGACCCACAATGACAATATTTCATGAAAGCCAATGAATACAATAAATATCTTTACCAGTTGCTTAAATGTCAAAATGGGAGAGGGGAGAATTATCAATGAAACATATAAATAATAAAAAGGAACTGAGATAAGAAACTAAAACAGAGGTCAAAAAGTACGCTCCAAGATGTTATCTAAGTTAAGATTTCACTGGCAAAAGAGATCACAGGAAGAAAGAACTGAGAGATAATTATTACAGGTAGTGAAAGGAAAAGTAGAGGGTGCTCTAAGGTAGTGATGTGTACAGTAGACTAAGTATCAGAAATGGATACAGTACAGCAATCACAGTAAGTATCAGGAGATGTAGTGGAAATGTTTTAATAAAGTCAGAGGAGGCATTAAAAAGTATTGCTGATTTGGATTTTATTTTGGGTGGGCTAGAAGGTAATCAAAGGTAATCAGGATTATAATGTAATATTATTTGATATACCAAATTAGTCTGGTAACTGGGTAGAGGACCTCAAAGCTTAAGAGTGGCAGTAGTTTATGTTCTTATGCTTGGCAGTCATTTTGTTTTGGAATAGGTTTGTAGCAGTGGATAGAAAGGTGATGACTGGCATAAACAGATGGGGCCAAGACTTCCTCTGGGGCTGGAGATGAAATGAACAATTAAAATGATTCAAGGCTTTGGCTTTGAACACCTGGGTAGACAGTGGTCACATTCATGAAGTAGTGACTATTGAGGTAGGAGCGTATTAGATGATAAATCTAAATTTTTTACTATCTATGATAAACTTGGGATGTCTGTTATATGTCCAAGTAGACTTATCAAATACAGAGTTGGACATTCTAGACTCAGTAGAGAGGTTAGGGTCAGAGTCATTGGAAAAGAGAGAGCATTTACAGCCACAGAAGAATCACATGGGATCATATAGAGAAAACTGAAAGACTGCAGAGAGGCCTTGTGACTAACGTGAACCCACTTTCACATCAAGAGGTCCAAGGAAGAGAACAGGGAGCAAATGAGACTGAAAGGAGTCCCCATGTCCCCGTTACAAACTCAGGAAAACAAAGTAGTTCGAGAAGAAAGCCTGGCCAGTTTCGCCAAACACAACAAACTGATAGAGAAAGATAGCCGCAGATGAAGGGAAAATGCAAGTTGGCGACGTCCTTGACCAAAGCAGTTTTTACGAGCGGTCTGGTTGCCTATCTGTAGGTTTAAGTCAACTTCTGAGAGTTAGTGCTTTAAGACTCTGGGCAAAGAATTTAAGTCTTTACCCTTCAAAGTTTTCATCTCAACAGTGATATTAATTAGAGTGCCAAGAGTCAGGCTGGTTAGAGGAGTGCAAACAGTAACATACAGGAAAGCCTGTAGCAAGACTCAATAAATAATCCTTTTGTCTGGTCTTTTTTCCCTTCAGGACATCAAATATTAATAATTAATCAGTTTTGCTTAGGTCAAATAAAATCCATGTATCATAACTTGGAAAGTAGGTGGCTAAATTCTTGAAGTTATTCTTGTCCTTACAATTTATTTAGAACTACAAAGTTTAAACTTTATAATGGGAACAGTAATAAATCACTAAATATTCACATTATACCTAATAATTACAATAAATGTTCCAAACTTCTGTCACAAAGGAAACAACTGAGACACATCTCTTATGCTTACAACTAAAATGTATTCTAAACAAAAGCACAAAAAGAAAAGACTATTACAATGGGAACATTAATAAGGTTAAACCATATTAATTTAAATTAAACAATATAAATGTCAAAGTAGGAATAAACATATGTTTTGAGGACTAATGGAACAATTGTGTGCAGTATTTCTAATAAAGAAAATGGCTTCCTTGTGATGAATCTATCAGCTTTCAACCAATTGAAGGTTTTGTCCTGGATAATTACTCTTAAAAACCTCAAGGCAATATGATTTTCTGCCAAGGTATCGGTATAGTTAAAATAATTGTCATTTAGAAACGTGGCTGGAGAGGTCATAGACCCTTGAGGGAAACCCACCATATTACTAAATTAATATAATGGCCAATTATCTTCTAAGTACTTATTCTTACACACATAGATAAGTGAGGAGGTTCTCACCCCTCATCAAAGAATTGACTATTTGTAGCAGATGGAGGTCGGTGCAGAAAACCACAGCTAGTCAAAGTGCAGAGAACAAGTCACTGTGGGGAGAGCCCAGCCATGTATAGGATATCTATAATATAATCCCTACACACAAGGCTCAGGAAATGTTGTAGAAGAAGGGATGGAAAGATTGTGGGAGCCAGAGGACAAGTAGCACTGATACAATGTAGTGTCTCCTGTACATGACAGATATGCTGCCCCCATGAACTCTCAGCAATACAGTTGCCTATACAAGACCTGCGTCATACCATACCAGTTGATATGCCACTTTGCACAGTGAAAGGACCATGTGGTCCCACCCCTAGTTGAAGAGCTATAAGCAGTCAATGGAAGTTGGAGGATAGTTAGTGTTCTTCAGGGATGAGTGCCTTGAGAGGTCACTCAAGTCTAAGTATTGAACCCTGAACAGTACTACAATATGTGTGTCCCAGCACTTGAAATCATGTTGCCAGGCTTGAGGCTTGTAGCAGTAAGAACCACTGCCCTCTGAACAGTTTTGGCTGCTCATGGAGCTGAGAAAGGAGACAGTTGAAAGCTCAGCCCCAAACAAAACATGTGCACCATGCCCTCTAATGTTCAGCAAAGAGCTCAGAAGAAGAGGTGGGGAAGAGTGGAATGCAAGAGGAAGAATATAATGCTGCTCTCCAGACAGGACAACTATTGCAATCACACATGTCCCATAGCTGTGATTTCCTGCACTGGCCTTCGTAAGAGTGGCCCCATCTAAAGTGGTTCAAGGGTTGGGGAGGGACTCACAGGGTCCTACTCCTGCCCACAAGACTATTAGATACTGGTGGATTCTGAGAAATGGGGAATCATTGTCTTCAGTTGTGTACCTACGGGTGAGCCTACTAGGCCCCGGTGGACATGTTTCATATCCATGGTCATACTGATGTCCTTTGTCAAACTCAGTGAATATAAAACCAAACCAAAAGTTATAAATTTGGAAATGGGATTTGTAAGAAGGGTGGGAATGGACAAAGGTAGGAAGGAGGGAAGAGAGAATAAAGGCGAGAGTAATTAGAATGCCTTATATCTATGCATGAAATTGTCCAAAGAAAAGTTGGTGCCATAAAAATGATTTCTCTCAGAACTCTGAAGGCGAAAAGTCTAAAATCAGGGCTTCTGAGATACAATGAATGTGTGCACGGCCACACTCTTTCCTGGGGCTTTGGGAGGGACCATTTCTTGAATTCAGAGAACAAATCAGAATTTAGAATGGGATTCTTGGATTTCCGAAGACAAAAGAAGAAAGAAAAAAGAAAAGAATAAGAAAGGAAAGGAAAAGAAGAAGCAAACATATAGAGATGAGGGATTCTTCCTTCATGCATATTGTTCTGCAGGGCTAGGAATGGAACTCAAGGCCTTGGGCATGCTAGGCACACGTTCTACCCCTGAGTCATGGTCCCAAATCCTTTATGTGTATGTTACATTTGGTCTGCTTTCACTACGTTAAGCATTTAAAATCCACCAAATAATCTAAAATAACCCCCGTTTCCCAAAAACCTGCAGTTAAACATCTGCAAAGATTTTTTTTCCCCACCCAGGAATACTTACAGACACCTGGATTTGGGACCTGACAGCTTTCCAAGATTTCCATGATAGTGCTGCCAATCTGGTTCCATTAGGCATTCATGGACCAATGCTCTCAAACCAGCTTTGATGTCCTTACTTAAAGATGCTGGTTGAAAGACAGATAGCTTGTTTAAGGCACTATAATCCTGGACCTTGTTGAATTCAGCCAAATTTAATTGTAACTACAAGAGCTGATAAATCATTTTAATACTTTTTCATTGAATTAACATTTACTTAAGATACAGTGGGCTTCTTTGGTTTAGGCTGTAATCTTATTGGCTCGTTGGTTAGCACCAATTAGTCCACGTTGTTCAGACATGCTGGTGTAAAATTTTCTAAAAGTTGCATTTAAAACAAAGTTTGGAAATTTAAAAAAAAAACACTTAAAATGTCTAACAAATATTAAAATTAGAGTAAGGAACTGGGGCTAGGGAAATGGTGATTGGAAAAGTGCTTGCTGTACAAGCATTGAGACCCTGAGTTTGGATGTCTAATATGTGCATAAAAAGGGCAGACTGTAGAATGCATCTGTAATCTTAGCACTAGGGGCTGGTTAGCCATCAAATCTAACTGAATTGGTGAGCTTTAGGTTCAGTAACAGACCCAATCTCTCTCTCTCTCTCTCTCTCTCTCTCTCTCTCTCTCTCTCTCTCTTTCACACATACACACACAGTAGAGGTTGATTCAAAAAGACAGCAGAGACTCCAGCCAGGGAAGCAGGTGGGCTAACTGCACTTCTTCACCTCTCCCTCCATTCATCCAAGTCAAACCCCCTGGTCTCGGGGTTCCATCTCTGTAGCAGACCACCTGCTGCAGACTCCCCCTCCAATCTCTAGCAGATCATACAGATCTTCTTCAACCCTTCTCCCTCCTCATACTGTTACCCAGGCCCACAATTACAGGAGGAATTCTCTGGGAACCCAGCAGCAGCCAAGCCAGTCAGAGAAGCAAATAGGCCAGTGAAACAGGAAGACAAACTCCAGATCTTCACTCTCCTTTCTCTTTTCCAAATACAATCTCATCCTCAGAACTATAGCAGACTTCCTGTTGTGTCCTCTCCCTGTTCATTTAGTCCCTGGGGTCTAAACACATCTTGGTGGAATGCTCTGTCTTCTCTCCTGTGGACGGTCCCCAGCCTTCCCTAGAAGCACATTTTACCCAGAACTTCCCGTAGCTACACCTACCAAGATCTCAGAAGAATTTCCTGCCAGTCAACACACACACAGCAACCACAACTCTCCTAAGAACCAGAGAGGGCAATAGAAACCAAGGAACAAAACACCCTCCCAACAAAGACAACCAGATGTCAGCATTTAGAATTATAATCTTCCCAAACACAAATGCCTAGACAACAGTGTAAAAACACAGTCAATAACAACCAGGACAATATGTCTCCACTAGAGCCAAGCAACCCTACCACTGTAGGCCCTGAGTATTTCAACATAGCTGAAGCAAACAAAAATGCTTGAGACACCCTTTATGAATATGATAGATATCATTAAAGAAGAAATGAATAAATCCCTTAAAGAAATCTATAAAAACACAAACAGTGGAAGGAATGAATAAAACAGTTCAAGACCTGAAAGTGGAAATAGAATAAAGAAAGAAAGCACAAATTTACAGAAACTTGGAAAAGAAAAATTTAGGAACTCAAACAAGAACCTCAAAGGTGAGCCTCACCAACAAAATACAAGAGATGGAAAAGAGTCTCAGGCATTGAAGATATTATTAAAAAAATAGATTCTAACATTCACTTATGATTGAATACATACCATGTTTGTCTTTCTGGGTCAGAGTTACCTCACTTAGGCTGATTTTTCTAGTTCCATCCATTTGCCTGCAAACCTCATGATGTCATGGTTTTTCTCTGATGAGTAGTACTCCATTGTATAAATGTTATACATTTTCTTTATCCATTCTTCTGTTGAGGGGCATCTAGATTGTTTCAAGGTTCTGGCTATTACAAATAATGCTGCTATGAACATAGCTGAACAAAGGTCCTTGTGGTGTGGTTGAGCAACTTTTGGGTATATGCCCAGGAGTGGTATAGCTGGGTCTTGAGGTAAGTGGATTCCCAATTTTCTGAGATACCACCATACTGATTTCCAGAGTAGCTGTACAAGATTGCATTCCCACCAGCAGTGGAGGAGTGTTCCCCTTTCTCCACATCCTCTTCAACATAAGCTGTCCTCTGTATTTTTTATCTTAGCCATTGTGATAGGAATAAGATGGTATCTCAGAGTCATTTTGATTTGCATTTCCCTGATGGCTAAGGATGTTGAACATGTTGCATGGCTTGATGTGTTTGTGGGTCCCCTGGCAGTGGGACCAGGACTTACCCTGGGTACACAAACTGTCTTTTTAGACCCCATTTCCTATGATGCAATGCCTTACTCAGCCTTGATGCAGGAGGTCATCTCTTGTCACCAAATGGAGCTTCTAGTACAAATGTTGGTTTACACCTACTTGAGTTGTTGACCAAAGGGCCCCCATGGGGACTCACAAACAACCCAGGCTGTTGCTAAGATCATAGGTTGCTTTCTACAAACTGACAGTAAGGCTCCATTGCTGAAGAAAACACCTATACAACTCATTGAACATGAAGAAATCAAGCAGGTGCCTACTTAGAGCTGCCACCCCTAGGTATTCTATCATGCTACCGGAGGAGAAAGGGAAACACCAACCCACAAACCCTCTGATCTACATTAGTGCCCTGCTTACAAGGTATGCTAGTGCAGTGGTGGCACAGAGTTTATGGGAGCAGGCAAAAAATATCTGGTTTTATTGAAGGCCCACTCCACAAGAAGATGGAACCCATTCCAACATGGCTTGGATGACCAAGAGCCGGAGACTAGATAACCCAAGGTCCTGGAGTAAAACCAAATAATACAGTTATATGCAAACCCCCAAATCAAAAACCAACCAACAAACAAAAACTTAGCCTTATTCAGTCATCAATCAGAGCGGTTTCCTCCTGCAGCATGGGAACAAACATAGAAACCCACAGTTAGACATTATTCACAGAGTGAGAGAACTTGGAACACTCAGCCTTAAATAGAATGCTTCCATCAATTCCCTCTTCTCAGGGATGAGGGAACTCTGTGGAAGATAAGGCAGAAAAAATATAAGAGCCAGAGGGGCTGGAGAATACCAGGAAAACAAGGCCTTCTAAATCAACATGATCTACACACATACGAACTCACAGAGACAGAGACAGCATGCACAGGGCCTCTCCAGGTCTGCACCAAATTGTGTTCTAGGGCTGAAAGAAGTGGACTCATGCCCTCATCCCTAACCCCAAAGCAATCTCTAATTGATAACCAGTTGAAAATGAAAATATAGTTTGCTCCAAGGAAGTCTTACTGGGAAAACAAACTACTCTAGAGGATAGAATGTATGCCCAGTAGTAGATGGACAACAGAAAACAAACTCAATAGCACCTTTGGAGGTTCCTTGTCTCACAATATCATGTCAGGGCTTTTTCCTTTTGTTTTTTTTTCAATTTTTTTTTTTTACATTTTTCTTCTCTCTTTTCACCCTACAGGTTCTTTGCATATATATTATGGTTCACAGCTTAGTGGTCTTTTGAGATTCCTGTGTGAACAAACAAGTGGATCTCTGTATCTTGTGCCTTCTCTTGGGCTCTTTTCCTTCCTACTATTTGTTTTGTCAAATTCTGATGTGTTAGCTTTTATCTTATCTTGTATCTTATTTTATGTTATTATTAGCATTTAGAATCCTGTATGTTTTCTAAAGAGATATAGAAATGGCATGGATTCTGATGGGAGGGGAGGAGGGGAGGAATTTTGATGAGTAGAAAGAGGGAAACCAGAGTGTAGATACATTATGTGAGGAAAAAAAATCCATTTTCAATAAAAGGAACAAATGAAAGCCACCTGACATTGAACTTGGACTTTTCCATACATGCATATACAACCATACACATGTGGATGTACACCACATCTCACACACACACACACACACACACACACACACACACACACACACACACGTGTAAAGAAATCTCATTATGAAACTATTCAGAACCAGTGTTCTATAAGAAGACACATTTAATGGCTGAGCAGTTCACCACTTAATGAGCCACATGCCTAATAAAGAGCAAATGACAGAAGTTTTGACTGAGGCATGAAGACATGGTGTGCACATAAAGGCATGTTCTAAACAAATACCATATTTGGTAGATGTAAATGGATGGCAACTTAAAAGCCCAGCTTTAACAACAGAAAACTGCCTCTTTAACCAAATTGTAAAGACTAATATTTGTTTTAACATGTATGTCAAACAGTAAATTAGGAAAACATTGGACAAACCTAAATGTTCAGAAAATAATCCCCAACAAGCTTTTATTGATATCTTTGAGGGAATGGTATCATTGGGTACTATAAACATAAATGCTTTAGAGGTTTAGTTTTATGAGAGACTGGCAAATGGTAGAATTCTAACAAGTATCTATGTTCGGTCATTACCTTAGATCCTCTTATTAAGTAATAGATAGGTAAAATATCTCAGGCCAAAATAAACATGATTTTGTGATATACGGGTATACTAAGCACTATCTTGTTATGATTAACTAAGCTACTCTGGCTTCCAATTGTTGAATGCCCATTTATAGACCACATGACAGAATGACTCTTTTATTGACATACTGAATATTTTCATTTAATAACCTGAGGCTTCTGAAAGCCACATCATCAGTGTGGGGTACACCAGTTTAAACACCTTTATAAAAAACACTCACAAGCACGCACACACAACAACAACAGTAAAAACAAAATTGTGTTGTTGAGACAGAGTCTCACTATGTTGCTCTGACTGACTTAAAGTGTAGATCAAACAGGCTTCGAACTCAGAGATCGACTGATCTGCTTCTGATTCTGATTCCAGAGTAATGGGAATAAAGGTGTACAACTATACCCAAATAAAAACTTACATTTTTAATAGCTTACAAACTATTGAGGTTCATAAGGCTTCACTCCTTTGCTTGGTTTTGGTGGGTACCCTCTCCTGTTCCTTCCTCCCAACCTTGCTCCTATCCCAGCCTGAACTTTTGGCTCCTAGCATTCTGCCCATGTTATTTCAAATCACATTTGTTGTACCATCATCCCCTCTAATTGTATTTTTCACTTGCGTTTCAATATCAGAGGTTCCCAAGCAGCTTCTTCATGCATATTTCATTTTCTTTAGCCCTTTTCCTTGTCCCAGGTTTCCTCATCCTTGACATCTATCACCTGCTTGAACCCTTGTGTCCCAGTATCTCTCTTTGCTACTTTCATTCACTATTTCATATGTACTCTACTATCCCCCTCTCTAAATACATCCCTCCACAAAGGGCCTGTTTCTAGTTTCCTGTCTTCCATATAGGTACCATAAGTGAAACACACAGAACCAGTCATCTTCCTATAATTAATTGGTCAGGGAGGTGCCTGGGACAACCAGAACAATGCAGATCATTGCTACTGTTTCTAGTTGCCCACCATAACTATTGCTGAAGATATTGCACACACAGGTTACAGAGAAATTCATCTTGGACTGACCTGGGCATTATTTCCCTGCTAACTAGCTTTCATGGTGCTGGAAGGTGCTATGAGGGCCTCTGAGGAAGAAAGACATCAGTGACTTTACCCAGAGCTGGACCTGACCTGCTATGCCATCTTTCTTGGCAAGATGTGTCTCCTGCTGTAATATTGACATGACTGTCTATAGGGATAAGAGTGGCTCTTTGGATTGGATGTGAGGCCCACTCCATAGGAGAAAATTCATGTGTAGTTCTGTGAACACTGTCAAATTGTGTATCTCTGTACCCCGGTTGACCAATATGGAAGTTGTATCAAGAAGTGATGTGGCATGACAAAAAACAAACAAGAAGAAGAGAGATTCTGAAAATTTTGATAAATCTGAGTGAGAGAAAGTATGTGAAAGGTTCCAAACCCTCAGGTACAGGTATAGTCACAGAAAATAGTAAATAATTTGATATTTCCTCACAACATGAATTCCAAAGTAGTCATGTTATCCGAATACAGACCATGCCTTTTAGTTTATTTTCTATTGTAGTGATAAACACCATACCCAAAAGCAACTTGCTGAGGACAAGGCTTATTTCTTCTTATACTTCTAGGTTATAACTCATCATTGGAGGAATGCAGGTCAGGCACTCAAGCAGTAACCAAAGCAGAATTCATGGAGGAACTCAGCTTACAGACTTGCTCCCTAGCCTCTGCTCAGCTTATGTTCTTTTTTTTAAAATATTTTTTAAGATTTATTTATTATGTATACAGTGAGTGTTCAGCCTGCAGGCCAGAAGAGGGCACCAGATCTCTCATTGTAGATGGTTGTGAGCCACCATGTGGTTGCTGGGAATTGAACTCTGGACCTTTGGAAGAACAGCCAGTGCTCTTAACCTCTGAGCCATCTCTTCAGCCTTCAGCTTATGTTTTTATACAGATCAAGAATCCCTGAGTAGTGATGGTACTACTAGTGGTGTGAGACTTCCTACATCAAAAATTCATCAAGAAAATGACTCACAGATATGTCCATGGGCCAGTTCAAGTCCTAAATCTTCCATTTAAGACTTCCTCAGAAAACTGGCTGGATTAAGTCCAGAATAAGAAAGCTTATCACTTACCTTCTTAGGCTTCCTTCTCTTGGGCACCCACACTGGATCAAATGAGCAACCCTTCTAAACAATATATCTTGTCAACTAAACACTATAATAATCTATTAAATAAGTTGGGGCAAGGAAATAATTTAAAGATATAGTTTCTCCTGTGAAAGAATTTTAGTACCAAGATGGAGCTGGGAAGTATAAAATTTAAAATTAATTGATCTAAGTTGTGCTGTAAGGAAGGAAGTGTCTTTTTGAATATGGAATTAAGTAAGGGAGGTGAAGTTGCAATCTTCTGTAGATAAAAACAGGATACTCTCAGATTTATAAAGGTTACAAGTAGATCTGTCCGGTAATGTGAAATTACAGGAAGCCTACAATTTATTCTATGAATATAAGTTTGAAGGAATATGACTAGGAATGATTTGTATCAGTGATAGTGTAGAAAAGTCATTTTAGATTAAAAAATAGGGGCACTGAGTTGTTCTTTTCCTTCTTTTTTCTTCCATCCTCTCCCCCTCTCTCTCTCCTCCCCCTCCTCTCTATCTCTCCCTCCCTTCCTCCCTCCCTCTCTCTCTCTCTCTCTCTCTCTCTCTCTCTCTCTCTCTCTCTCTCTCTCTCTCTCTCTCTCTCTGTATGTATGTGTGTCCCACCTCCTATATTCCTTTGCATTTTGTATATTCTTCCACTTAGCTACATCTCCAGCATTTTTCAAATGTTCGTGAAGAATACTCTCATTCTGATCAATGCGGAATGGTTTAATAAGATATTTCAAAAGAAGGTGAGCTCCTTGTTGGCTGCTTAAATCACGGGTTTAGGAGAAAAGAGGTTCCCATTATCAATAAAGCAGCAGTTATCTTTTCTGGAAAATGCAAGCTTGATATTCTTAAGAAGCAAATATCAAGCATTCTATCATTCTATCTGAAAGCACTTTAGGAAGGACTGTGGTTCCAGTCTCATATTTTTAGAACTAATACATTAGGAATTAATACATTTTTGCCTATCATATAAATAAGATTTTACAACTCACGTTGTGGACTATTTTTCACTTTGGTTATACATTTCTTTTGCAATGAAAAAAATAGTTTGTTGCCAGTGGATTGGTGGTAGCAACCAGAATTTTGCTTTAACTCTTGATTTTATAATTTAATACTAAAAGCACATACATTATTAGTTTTACTGGTAAATCAGAAGCAAGGTGTTGGAGTCCAGCTGTGACCATAGAGCAAGGACTTTTGCCTGCTGTCACCTGACAGTTTAGGCCATTAATTATCTCCATCAACTAGAACACAAGCACTTCTCTGTCTGACAGCTGGCAGACACAGCTTCAGACACTGGCAGCTTGAGAAGATTTAAAACCTGTAAAAAGGGCTGCTGTGTAAACAGTTTATTGTACAATATTTGATGACCACGGTAGACCTACAACAGCAATCAAAGGAAGTTTCTCTCTTTTGCTCACCTCAACAGGTTAGCAAAGAAGGAAGGAGAGAGAAACTTTGGGTTATATATTCTCTGTAGGGGAATAAAATTAAGGATTTCAGTCCTGAAAAATCTTCATCTGGTGACTGGAAGGTCAATCACATAGTCTTGCTGAAATAACTAAGCTTTGACCCACCCTACAGAAAGAGGACTCAAAGGTTGTGTTTCGAGTTGCCCTTGTAGATTCACAATGTCAGTAAGAAAGATTGAAGCTCACTACTGGTTAAGGGTGTTGTGCAGAGAGCCACTAGAAAGCAGACCTATATCCATGCACAGGTGAGTAAATTAAGTATGTGGGTATGCTATAGCCGATTCTGCTTGGGACTCTATCCTGACCAAAATGACGTTCCTAACACTTCTGTTACATTGCAAATACTTTTTGCAAAACTATACTGAAAACCTGGAAGGATTTGACGTCTTATCATCTCCTTATTTAATGTCACAAAAGCTTTCAATGTTAAATGGATGTGACTATCAAATGAATCAGAATGCTAGGAAGTGAAATCTACTTGATCTTTAACTCTGCAAATTCTACCTGTTCATCAAAAGTCAGTTATTAGAGCTTTGTTGCTTTGATGGCTAGCTTCAAAAGACAAGATACGTAACTGTGACTCAAAGCCCAAATCTAAAATATTTGTTTAAAAAACATCAACAAACATGCTGCCTTGTGACAAATGCAGTTTGTCAGTGATGCATGGAATAAAATTAATATGCATTTCCTGAAATTTACTTCTTCATAGAATATTTCATTAATTTTAAATGTATTTTTATAGAAAATAACTCTTTTCATATAATGTATTCTGATCATGGTTTCCCCTCCCTCATCTTCTTTTGTTTTGAGGACATAGTCTTTTTGACATTTTCTTTAGAACTTCATTGTATGAAATGCATCAGACATATTGAAAGCCATTGTTAATCAGACAGCTAACTGTCTCCTTCCTGGCTAAAAAGGATTATCATTCCAAGAGTGAGTGTTGTGGTGGTAGAACTTTCACTGACATTTTAAAAGAGAATGAAAGAAATGGAAAGGAAGAGGGATGAGGTGGCTAAAATAAGCTAGTATATCTCTTATAAATATGTAATGTACAATTAGCTCTACCAAGAGGAAATTGTTGTATTTAATTTTCCCATAAGAGGTCATTAGGAGCTCAGAAAGTAAACACTGCTACAGAGAATAGTCATTTCTCAGTATCCGTAGGCTGTCAGTTCTAGGATCCCAAGATGACTAAATCTGCAGGTGCTCCAGACCTTTATATAAAATGATATTATATTTGCATAAAACCTACATGCCTCTACCCTCTAATATCCTATGCAGTATCTCTAGATTGCTTACACCTAATACAATGCAAATGTTGTCAACTCTTGTTACAGTGTATTGTTTCTGTATGTGTTCAGTACTGAAGCAAGTATTTTTTTCTAGATATTTTTTATCTGTGAGTGGTGGAGTCCACAGATGGAGATCCTGTGGTAGATGAACTATAGCCCAATCTATCTTGCACCCACTGACTGTGGAATAACAATCGTACAGTAGAAACAATCAAATAAGTATTAATATGTGGGGAATTCCTCATTTATCTCTAATGTGTAAATAATAACTACAAATGAGATGATTTGGGCCTGAGAGGAATCCATATGAAGTAATGAAAACAGAAACAGCAGAAACAAAAGCTTGAAAACATATATTCTACTCTTTGATATGGCCTGAACTATTTGTAGAATGTTACCAAACTGTTTAAGAACTTTATATCCCAGTTCCTTTACTGAAGAATGGTCGTTTGGGTTTTTTCCTGACTCTATTAAAAAATAAAATTCAAACCAAGAACTGTTAATAACCTCATAATAATAAAAACCTATTTCAGATATATTGGGTGGGCAGGTTCTTAAGCTTGTATGTACCCCCAAGAGCATCCATTTCGCTTAGTTTTGGTCTACTGCCAATATGATAAGCAAAATCAAAAGGACAGGTTTCACATCCTCTTTGGGAACTAAAAAAACAAGTTCACCACTCACAAATCTCAAACTAGCAAAGTTGGAAGGTACAAAAATTTACAAACAAACCAAAAAAACAAGCAAGCAAATAACTTATGTAATAAATAGGGGGAGGGGAGGACAGGGAGATAGATCAATTAGTAAAATGCCTGCCACGTGTGTTAAGAACCTCAGTTCAGGTTCCCAGAACACGTATAAAACCTGACGGTGCTGGCACTTACCTGTAACCCCAGTAATGCAGAGATGTAGACAAGAGCATACAAGGGGCTCATGGCCAGTCATCCTAGCTTAGTCTTAATGCCCCAGGTCCCAGAAAGAGATCGTGCCTCAAAACCAAAACAAGGCAGAGGCTTTCGAGGAACAATACTGGAGGAGGTTGACCTCTGCCATCCACACATGCCTGCACATATGCACACCCACACGTAGGTGAACATGTGCCCATGGGGGTGGCAGGGCTTGGGCTTGGAAATGAGGAGTTGGCAGTGTCTTTGGAAGGTGATCCCTTAACTCTGCCAGACCATCAAAGCAAGGTGAGAGAGATGAAACCTTCAGCGGGAGAGGCTCATCTCACCAGGCATCCATTCTTCATCTAGAAGCATCTATTTTCTCATGTTTTCTGGACAGTGTTTAAAGTGACATATAAACAAACAAATATGATAAAGAGCCAGGTATTATTATCAATCTACCATCAGGTGTTCAAATTTAAATACAAGAATAAAATGAGAGAAACTTAAGGAAGAGAAAGAAATAAAATAGATTTTATATATATACACACACATATATATATAAACATATATATAATATATATATATATATATATATATATATATGACAGTTTTTTGTTACTATAATGAAATACCAGAGGCAAGTGCCTATGGAGAAATAAATTTTATTCATCTCACATTTTGGAGGCTGAAATTCTGGACAGTATAATGTAAACTCTTTGAGGGGATCCCTGGATGTGTTGATTTTTGCCAAATTCTTACACCTGTTACCAATCTCTATTTGCATTTGATGAATGTAGTTTCAACACAAATGCTGGCAGATATTTTCATTTACCTCAACAAGCAAAATGAGAGTATGGTGTCAAAGAAATAAGCTGTCACTTTACTCCTCATCAGTGACATGAGCCTCTCAGTTGCTGAACTGGACAGCAATTTGCAAATTCTTCACACTTTACAGTGGATCAGGTATGCATGCAACATGCTATTAAGTTTGAATCCCATTGCTAATGTTTCTCTCTGTGTTTTCTTATATCTAGGCTGTCCAAAAAACAGTCAAACAAATCAAAGCTTGAGTTTTAGCTTTTGCCAATTTCCACAGTTTGTATACATTGCTATGACAGAATTCAAGATAACAGCATCACTGAACACAATGTGGAAGTGATATGCGCTAGCATGCCATTATAAAGTATTTCCACTAAATAATCTCAAAGGCACAAAAAATGTCATAGCACAGTAAAATAATGGAGATGTAATGAATGTTGAGTACTACCTTTCATTTTCACATAACTTATTTAATTGTAATTTTGTACGGTTGAGTTTGTAATAATACATCTGACAAGTTAACAAAATTCCCTATCTTCCACAACCTGTTCTAGTAAGCCCCCGTGACTCAGCTCATCACTTTTCTCTGTGCCAAATTCACTAAGGCTTCGATCCTTGACATTGTTACAGCTTCATGAGTTTCCACTCCAGTCCAGGCAAAGACATCTGTAATTAACAAAAGTGAACTTTAACATCTTCTAGGAGTATACCAATGAGTACATAAATCTTAAGTCTGACAAGGGCTTTTGAAATACAGTTTTGAAACACAATCCATCAATATATGCATGAATACACCATTAAGCAAGACAGGATTTACAGGGGAGTCTAGGATCATTGTTTCTTTGTTCCTATAATGGAGTATAGTGTTCAGAATAGAAGTAGCAGGAAATGATCTATCTACTCTCACCAAAACCATTCATGTGGAAAGGTTGTTCATTTTGTAACACACAGGATTTAAAAAGCTATCAAAGCCTCATCTTTATGAATGTGAATAGCAAAGACAATCGTGGTGACACACACCTGTAATACTGGTCCTTAGAAGCCTGAGAGAGGTGAGTAGTTCCAAGTCAGTCTTAGATACATAGTGAGATCCTCTCAAAAGAAAATGTATGGTGTCACATAAATCCCCCAACATTATAGTCTCTTGCCAACACACTTGGCAGAACGTGATAGTAAGACCTTATTGCTAAAGACACCACATATTTGAGTCACGGATGTGGAGAAATCAGGATGGTACTGATCTTCATCCATACTGGCTAGTTTCATAGTGCTGGAAGGTGCTATGCATTCTGCAGGAGGAGAAAAGTAATAATCAATCTTTTTAAAAAGATTTATTTATTTATTATGTATACAGCATGCATGACTGCAGGCCAGAAGAGGGCACCAGATCTCATTACAGATGGTTGTGAGCCACCATGTGGTTGCTGGGAATTGAACTCAGGACCTCTGGAAAGCAGTCAGTGCTCTTAACCTCTGAGCCATCTCTCCAGCTCCGTAATAATCAATCTTAACCAACTGTGAACCTTGTAAACTATGACAAGGACTGCTCTGACAAATATGCCCATTCTTAAATACTGAAATGAATTTCAGAGTAGAGCAGCAACCAATCACTGGCACATAAGGAGATCACTGGGTAACAGGGGTATAAAAACATTTTCCTTTCTGTCTAACCAGACTAGGGGACACCAAGGGCAGAACCTCACAGAGTCAATAGTAAATACTTCCCAGGTATTTATTCTGAACAGTCGTCATTGGAAGGAAATGAACCAAAGATTTGCACATCGAGATTCAATATCTAGATGATGATGATGATGGTGATGATGATTGTAAAAGATGATAATAGTTGGAATTTATTCTTCCAGTTGAGACAATGCAAATTAAATATTAATTACCATCAAGTATAAGATTATTGGAAGATGTGCTATTTCTTAGCCAGTTCCAACAATATTTACAGAAAACAAAGATGTCAAACACATGCTGCTGTCTCCTGAAGGAGTGGTATTCACAATTAAGGCATGGCAATGTTACAGAATTCTAGTTCAAATGCACATTCTACGTAAGATTCCTTTTTTTCAGCTTTCAGTGCCCATCGATTCCTTAGAATTTATTGATATTTCACTTATTTTCCCGGAGAACAGGTGAAACAAAGAACAGGTAACTAAGTTTGGTGGAGTAGAAGCAACAACCTGGAGAGTTATGACCATGGAGGGAAGTCACATGACCCAGTGGCGTGGATGGACTTGGGCTGACCTCAGACAGTGCCTAATGGTGCAGGAAAAACAAAAGAGAAAGCTGCAGGAAGCAAAAACATCTCATTTTACAGTTTTGTGTGGAAGAAGCTCTGGCCATGGGTATAAAATTGCTTTTGGTGCAAAAAAAGAATATTTCTTGAATTGTCTCGCTAATGTAGAAATATCAATGTATTAGTAAATATGTATTTTAAGCACTTCAACCCACTGGAGTAATTTTCTGAAGGGACCTGGAGACATGCTTCAGCTGAGTTTAAAGTATCACTTCATGAAATGCGAGAACCAAAGTCCCAGGAAGAGCAGATAAAGGTGACTGCAGCAGGAATGGAAGTCCCAATGGCGACAGCAACAGCAGCTCCAGGGAGAAGAAGTTGATGGTTTTAGAAGAAACTAGAGGACTTTCCTCAACATGGCCTTTCCTAAGGAAGCATATGGTTTTGCTTAAGGAATATATCAAAGGACTTGGAACAAGCAGTTAGAAAGACCAAAAGGCCATTAACAGGGTACTGAAGTCCTCATAAGACCAAAAAACAAAAAGAAACAAAAAACAAATAACAACAAAAAAAACCCACCTTTTCACTTTACCTATGGTCAGACAGAATTAGCTTCAAGAAGAAACCAGAAATGAGGTCTCTGTCCAGAAGACCCTGATTGTGTCTGAATGTGTAGTGACATATCGTGTACCCTAATAAACTTGCCTGAAGATCAGAGGACAGAGTCAGCCACTAGATTAGACATAGAGGCCAGACAGCAGTGGCACACACCCTTAATCCTATCACTTGGGAGGCAGAGATCCATTTGGATCTCTGAGTTCAAGGCCACACTGGAAACAGAACCAGACAATGGTGGCACACAGCTTTAATCCCAGCACTTGAGATTTTATGCCTTTGCTTGGGAAGCACACATGCCTTTCATCTCAGGAAGTGATGTCTGAGCAGAGAAAGGTATACAAGGTGTGAGGAGAGAGAAACTCACTCTCTTGAGACTGAGAATTTCCTAGAAGTTAGAACTTGTGGCTGGCTTGTTCTGCTTCTCTGATCTTTCAGCTTTCACCCCAATATTTCGCTCCTGGTTTTTTGTTATAAGACCTTTTAAAATTCGTGTTACATGAATGTGGCTACAATAAGATGGGATCTATTACTACTAGAGTAAAGAGCTGTTGCTAGGGTGATACTGTGTAACCAGGAGAAACACTAATAATAGCCCTGACCCACCATCACTACCACCTAGTAGCTGGCAGGAGCATCTCTTCCACATAGCACAACAGGAACAGGAGGCTGCTGCCCTAGGCTATGTGAAAGAAGGTCATAGCTTAGACTGAAGTAACATACACATTATTTAGCAAATAAAAATCACAGAGGATTAGTGGCTATTAGTGATGGATTACATTGAAAACAGAAAGGAAGGAAGAAACAGAGACACCGCATTGATTTTCCTTAAGCAAGTGGGTGGCTGATGCTGCTAACGAAGCTAAGCAAGAGAGGGTTTGAATTTATTTATGATACTCTGTGGTAAAGCACCTATAAAATGGTAAAGAAGGAAGAGGGGCTTGTGGGAGACCTGCTCCCACTTTTACCCCAGGGTACTCATGAGGAGGGAAAAGTGAGAAATATTTAGATAGAAGGATCGAGGGGAGAGAGACAGATAGAAACACAGGATAGCTCAGGAGGGCCTGGATCCTTATCCACTGACCCCTTCTGTCTCTTTTAATGGGCTTTTTAAAGGAAAGCCAAGGAGCAGGGCAAAAGACCTTCTCTTGCTAGAACAAAACATACTGTCCAAGTGCAGCCCTGTCCAAACACCTGGTAACCACTCATGTGATCATGCAACCCTCTAATGCAGCTCTGCTGGGTAAAGCAAGCTCAGATCTCACTAGGAAAGCTTTGTGGGCCTCCACAGGGCCTCAACTATTGGAAGGCATAATTACAGATTAGCCCAAATACAAACTTCAGAAATCATAGATGGCATAGATGAAAGCTGAACCTTTGAAAATGTATACTATGATCTTAGAGACTATAAAGGTCACAGGAGAGGCCATAGTAACACATACAGAGCTCTGGAGAGGGGAACGGTGGAATACAGGTAACATGGGAGAATAACGTGAAAAATGTGGGGTCTTCAGCTGAGGAGGGAGGAGGACAATACGGGGGGGAGGGGAATTAGTACTAAGGATGTTTTTAAAATCCATAGGAACTCATTGTTTTATATTTCACACACACACACACACACACACACACACACACACTACCACACTATCAGGCATGAGAAGCCTTCTTTCAAGTTGTTGGTGAGGTGATTCAAAGCAACCCCCTCCCAAAGAATACAGGCTATTGCTGTTGCCTTGCTTGTCTCCCAGAAGTTGAAAAGAAGGCTCTATTGGTGAAGATACAGTGCATTTTGGCCACAGGACTTGGAGGAACAAAGCTGGCTCTCCCTGGAAGCCTCCTCCACGAGGACTAACTTTCATAGTACTGAAAAGTGAAAAGCACTCCATAGTCCTACCTAGCTGTGTGCCTATGAACCACGTGACAAGACATCCCTAAAGGTGCAACAGCGGCACTGCATTTTGGCACCAACCACAAGCTGTCTCATTGGACTGAGCTCAAGACCCTTTCAATAGGAGGGAAATTCATGACTGGTACTGCAATCCCAGCCAATTACCCGTGCTAGTGAGCTCATGGGTCTTAGAGGAGATGCTACTACTCATGCTTTCCTAAACTGGTGTAGTTCCTAATTGCATTCCAAACACTAATCCTTGTATCCACAGATAAGCGGAGTTCTTACCCCTCATCATCTTTTTGTAAAGCCACAACTGTTCAAAATGCAGAGAATAACTATGTGCCCTGCCGCAGGTGATTCACCCACAACACCACCTCTGCGTGTAAGGCTCAGGGAATGTTGTAGAAGGGGAAACAGAAAGACTGTAAGAGTAAGAGAACCCGGATGTCTGCCATGAGATTGGGTCTTCTATGTATTACCTGGAATATGAATGCATGGAATATCAACAATATATTAGCCTAAACAAGACCTGAACAATGGCAATACCAGACAACATCTCAATACAGATGAGGGAAATCGTATGGGATATCAAGAATGACAAGGAATTGGTGACTGTAGAAAGAGAGAGAATTAGTTTTCTCCTTGGATGAGCCCCCAAGTGGTCAGCCCTAGAAACATACTCACAGGAACTAAATGGATTCAGTGGATTCTGTTTATACATTCATTCATTCACATACATTATATATAAGTGCATACATTAATATGCAGCAAAAATCATTTTTAAATGAGGCAAGGGATTTTAGAGAGAGTCAGGGGTGTGTCAGGGCTTAAGAGGAAGAAAGTAAGGGAAGAAGTGGTGTAAATATGGCACATATATGCGAAAATTTTATATTAATTTAGTTTAAAAATACATGAGCAAAATTTTAAGGATGTTGTATCATTAGTGGGCTTGAGATTGACTTTATTGTGCTTAATTATTTTGCAAATTCAGGCGTAAGTACTACATAGACATCACGCCTGCCCGTCCTTCTCCATCCAATCCCTCCCATGTGATCAGTTTTCTCAATGAATGAGTTTACGTATAGGTTGCTCAATCCCAAGTCATCAGCCCTGAACGAATGTATATTTTAGCAATGATATAGACTCAGTAGGTTGTATATACATATGCAGCAATAATGATGGTGTATTTGTTTTTAAGACAGTTCCTCACTGCATAGCCCAGGCTGACTTGGATTTCATGATCTTCTTGCTTCTACTTCCAGAGTTCTGAAATTGGGGGTATGTGTCATCATGCTGAGTTTCTTAACTGAGACCATCTTAAATGCTTCTTGCTCCACACATTCAGTCATGAGCCTAGTTATCATTGGAACATGAAATCTAGTAGCAAATCAATAGAGAAGGAACAGCCCTACCAATCCATCCTATCTACTTAGCTCATAGAAATATAAAAATACTAATTTGTACCTTTTTATCGACCACTATCTCTGTCATTAAACAAATGCTAATAAATCTGTCATTTCTCTTCAGAGTATCTTCATGAATCTAAACAGGTGCACTCTATTGTGAATTATCTCCTACACCCTTTTGTATACTAAAAATTTATTTATAACCATATTATCATAATAAAATTCAGTTTCCATAAAATGTTATCAAATTATTTTATTCTCCATTTAGTTTAGCTTTCATCTAATATCTTCACTTACCCCTTGTATTAGAAATATTTTACATTGATCTGAATTTGGCAGTTATATCTGCAATCTTGGCAGTTGGGAGACTGAGGCAGGAAGATCACCCCAAGGATGAGGACATTCTGAGCTACAGAGTGAAATAAAGTTCAAAAAATTATAAGAGGATCTGAGTTAACAGAATGTTGCTTCGTATGCATAAATCTCTGGGTTCAATCCCTAACACTGAGTACAGTGAATGCCAGGCGTCACGGCACTTGGGAGATAGAAGTAGGAAGATCGGAAATTCAGGATATCCCCAGCTGCATAGCCAGTTTGAGGCCATCCTGGGATACCTGAGACCCTATACCAGAAACAAAGAAACAAACAAAACACGTCCACTTGCTTAAAAGTGCTCCTCATTAGTGAAACATTGGAGGAGGCCCCAGCCAGGGCTCTCCCTTCTTCGTACTTCTGCAGAGAAGGAAAACTGAAGCTGAGGATTTTGTCATTTTGCTATTTAAAATCCAGACACCAAGAAGACCTTCAATTTCTGCCTTTGATCTTGAATGGAACTTAAATGCAGAGAGTAAATAGAGGTGGGGTTTGCTTTTTTCTTTTAATCTAGATTGACTGACATGTCTGTTTCTAAAGGCAGATGAGGTCAGATCTTTGCAAGAACTGTATATGGGCAAAATAATAGATACTGAGTTAGTTTTGTGCCATTTTTAACTGTTGAAGCCTTTAAACTATCCTAGAATGCAATTACAAACTTCAGGTGGTTTTTAAGAACTTCTGCTTAACTATGCTTATCCTCTTCCCCAAATCATCTTACAAAGTGCTGTTAAATAGAGACAACCTCCAGAACCTCTCATTGTGTTTTGGGCTCTCTGCCTCTTTCAGGATACTACAGTAATGCTTGGGAAAGGCATGGGAGAGGGAAACAAGGCTTATTTCATCATTTTAAAACATCAGAACTAAAATATATTATGTATATAAATACAAGCTCAGAGTTTCCAAAGTGAATATAATTTGCACAGCTTGGTGTTTGATATCTAGATACGCTTGTAACATCTCAAAGCCCTCTGAGCTGATTTTTTAGACAGATTTTACAGAACCCAGCTTAAGTTAACAGAAGTTGTAAATTATGTCTAAGTGGAATTTATAAACAAAAGTTAAAGTTGAGCATGCAAGGGAATATTGAAAAGTTTGCATAATGCTGTCAACATCTACAGTGCCAACGTTCATCCTTCCCTTTATTATTAGCTCAACTTTTTTTCTGTATACATGAATATATGTCTAAGTAAGTATGTGTGTACAGATTTATGTTTTCAAATGAAACAAAGCTGTGGGGTTATTACTGCAGGGATCGACTGGCCTGGACCACGTGCTTCCTCCAGCCCATTAATGTACAGTACTGACATTTTCCTCTCGGACCTTGGTGAGCGTGATCGGAGCTGAGCTTGTATTTCTGGGAAAGTGCCTGGAGAATACCAACTTAATTTAGAAACTGGTCAGCCTGAGTGTTTGGTGGGGCTTGACAGCATTGCGCCAGGTGATCGGATTTGTTCTCGGAGATACTGCAAAGGAAAACTAGAAATGTCGCCAGGGAGTTTACATTAAGTGGACTTTTTCTACAAAGGCATTGATTTTAAACATCATTTAAATGTAGAACATGTGTCAAATTTCAGGATTTTGTTACATTACAGAATTTAGATGTTGGCTCTCTGCTTTCCAACTGTTCTAATACCTGGTATGGACTTTTTCTTCCTTTGCAATCCCTGCTATTCTACTCCATACTGTTAAGCTAATGGCTCCACTGGAAATTTATGTCACAGAGACAAACAAGTATTTTTATTCCCTGCTAACTAAAATCTGCAATCATGTCTAAACATTTTTGATGTGTTCTTTCTCTTCTGTGTTTTTTTTTCACTCTCATCAAAATCAGATCTTAGAATCTCAGTGCACACAAACATGTACAATCCTTTTTAAATTAATTTTAAAATTCATTTTGTGAGTGTGGGTGCTCATGTGTTACAACACATGAGTGGACGTCAGAGGACAGTGTGTGGGAATCAGTTCTCTCCTTCCACTATGTATGTCCCTGAGATGGAACTCAGGTCATCGGGCTTGGTGGCAAACACCTTTATCCACTGCCATCCCTCATGTGCCCAATCTTGTAGCCGTATTAGTCGTATGACAGCTCCATGCACTCCCGCGGAGTCGTGAAATAAGTTGACCTTCCTAACTAACCACTCCATGTGAAAAGAAGACATTCATCTCACATTTTATTGAACATATACAAAGCCATGCTGGGGATTGAACCCATGGACATGTATATGTTAGGAAATCTCTCTACCACTGAGCTACACCATTAGCCACAACAGATGTTAACTAGTGACATATATATATATATATATATATATATATATATATATATATATATATGAAATTTGTAGAGGATTAATATTGTGTGCTAGAAGAA
The DNA here is from genome assembly GCF_949786415.1 of Peromyscus eremicus. Classification (NCBI taxonomy): domain Eukaryota; kingdom Metazoa; phylum Chordata; class Mammalia; order Rodentia; family Cricetidae; genus Peromyscus; species Peromyscus eremicus. The sequence continues at coordinate 45,836,992 of NC_081433.1, read as the reverse complement.
AACTTATGTTCATCAGAAACTTACAAAATGTTATTTCTGAAGCTAGTCAACATCTCTCCCTCCTAAAACATTGCACAAAGAGAAAGAAACGTTTAATTCAAAAACTGAGCCATTTCTGCTGAGGTGGCCTATCAGCCTTGGCTTCTGATCAGCTTGCTTTCCTGTCTGCCTTTTTTTATTGAATCCATACTTTGTATTTTAGTAGTCTATTAAGTTCTTCCTGCTTTCAGCATTTCTTTGAAAATACGTTGTGAATACTGACAGAGAAAAATGGCGTCAAGGGTCTTGCAAATAGCCTCTGTTTTCTAAATAAGGACAGCAACGGGTCGGGGTTTTGTTGTGTTTACTTTGTTTTGTTTTGCTTTGGAAGGAAGGATAGAACATTAACTCATGACAGCAGTGAGACTGCACAGATAATTTTTTTTTCTTTTATCTAGTCAACATTCTAATGATCTACTTCAAAGGCAGAGTCAGAAGAAGCCTCCTCGTCCTGCCAGAACTAGGGGGAAAGTCTTTTTTTTACCACTCATATGGGAGATATGAGGAGTCTTTGAATGGATCAGTGCTTTTTATGAGAAGTAATGAGGTGAGAAGTATTCTAGTGTGTGGCACAGGCCTTCATTAAAAAGCGTGAAACAGAATGGCTTACGGTTAAAAGGGGTAATTTGTTCTAACATACTTGCTAAATTGTGCTGTAACCATGCCAGTTAACAGCACTATATTTTCCATAGGGTTCCTGAATGCATTTGTGTGCAATTATTCTACCCCTACAAAGTTCAGGGAATTTTTTTTTCTGATAGCGTATGTTAACTAGTTGTCAGTGTTCACTCCTTCAATGGAAAGTACACTGAGCTCCACAGTTAAAACGGGGTGAGACAATCCAGAGATGTTCTCATCACTGCACCAAAGCCAAAGGGTTCTTGTAAACTCTCAAATTCACAGAACCCAACCTTAAATGAGTAACATTTGTCTATGAGGTAGCATCAGAAGTCATAGTTAGCCAGTTTAGAAACTACAGTGCTTGAAGTTTTCAAATATGTATTGCAATTAGTGGAACCCAGAAGAAAAAAAATATCTTATTTGATAGTTTAAAGTCTTCCATTTAGAAAAGAGAAAAACTGGAAAATATCAACAAGAAATTGTCTACATTTGTGAGGAAATTTTACCCATATGAGAACTTGATGATCTACGGCATTCCAAGTAGATTGCTTTCAGGCTGGGCTGAGGAACATTGGACCAAGATTTTGCTCATGGAAAGATAGACTTACAAATGCATAACGTAAACCACAACTTTTCCTGTACTTGCCGAGCTATCAGTGAGGAAATTGTAGGAAAGTTACATTTTGGACAGGATCTAGAATTTGGGTAAGATTTCATAGAAAATGATCTTATATGAGGAGTGACAATCTTTTAAGACATGTTTATATTGCCCTTGAAGGACAATGATGCAGATATTCATTTTTACAACAAAATGTGCCCCAGTTTCATAGCAGAATGTGCAATTTCATTGGAACAATAATTGGTTAATTAAATACAATTTAAATCACACCAAAGACTGAAGTCCAAGTTAGATCCAAGCAGAAAAGAGTCCACACTGAGAAAACAGTAGTGCTTGTCTGTCCCATGGAGGGTCTGAGACTCAGCTACTATAAGGTTCATGCTGTATTGTCATTTTCCGTCATCCACTTCATTATTTTTGTATGTTAAGTATTTGATATTAAGGGGAAATATTTACAATTAGACTTTAGCACACAGCTTTAGCTTCAAAACTAAATACTGTTAAACTTAATAGAAACCAGGCTAGGAGCCTATAATAAATATAATAGGCTCAGCCTCTCCTTTCTATTTCTTTTTATTGGGTTTTCAGGAAAGTCTATGAAAAAATTCTAATTGCGATTGCTTCTAGCAAGTCTTCAGATTCCTTTAGCCTTGGAGTGGGAAACGAGAACCTGGTAGTCCACGGTAGACTCCATGATTCAGTGTTCATTTGCTCTTTTAAAGCTAAATTATGTGAGCATAGTGAGGAACAAAAGCCATAGTCAGAAAATTGGAGTCATCATACTATAAGAGGTCAGGTCAGGTAAGATTGTTAGTTTAAATACAAACATAACTTTTCAAGTTACATCCACAGGCCTAGACACTGCCCAGGGAAGAATGAATATCATTTTCATTGGTGCTTGGCTTGTTACTATCAGTGAGATTAGAAGTTCTTTCCTCAATTCAGTACAATGTGGACACCAGAATAGGAAGCCTGGAAACAGACATAAAAATAAAACATGCATTAAGGGACATTGGCCTTTTCCAAAAAGTTTTCCATTGCTTTGTGTATCATGAAGGTCTCTGTGACTAATGTTCTGAAGCAATCCTAAGGTCAGGTGAACACAATGTAAGAGTCAAGTATTGTAGTTCCCAGTTTGTTTCCTTCTCTCGGGAGTTTGTGACTTCCCATCCCTGGAAATTTCTATGGTTTCATGGTGTTAGACATAACTGCTTATTTCTAGTTACTCTCAAGATTTCTTAGAAATTAATTACTTAAGAAGTCAAGAATAATGTAAGAATAATGAAACAAAAGGTAAAATATATTAGACAAAAAATACTTACCCAAATATTTTGAGATGATGGCCACATAGTTAAACATGAATCTGAGCACAGAAAAGTAGCTAAAATATTCTAAAGGAAGTATAAGCCTGCATTGGAGACAGGTTTTAGGAGAGAAGGACTTTTCATCATATTTTTAAGCTATTTCACAAATTTGCTAAAAGATCCAAACCCTTTGCCAGATGTGGGAGACTAAGGAGGCTAAAGCGATTCTGGTCTTCAGGAGGACCTCCATGGGCAGAAGAAAGGATGAAACAGTCTGCTTCTCCCTATTTGTGGACATCTCTAATAAGTATGGGTTCCTGCGGTGGAGTACTGACACTATCTACACAAAACATCTAATTTTATTTTACCTCACCAAAGTGTCTTTAAATGGGGAAGTTTAAAAAAAGGTAGATAAAATACACTGGCAGCAAAACTAGAACAAACCAAACCTTTAAAGTAACTGAAAGCTGCTATTTCAACCTTTGTTTGCAGCCACACAGCTATACGAATCTGCCTCGTGTGGGCCATTGTTAGATGATCCGTAGCTAGGAATTATCTTCATGGCTCAACACACTTGGCGCAATACCCACGAATCAGTCAGCTTTGTTTCCCAGTGACAAAGCACTTGAGAAAATAACTTAAAGGGGGAAAGATTTATTTTGGTCCATAGTGTCATCCCATGGTTTGGAAGCGCCGTTGGTTTGGGGTCTATAGCACAGCAGACTATCACGGCATGTGCTGAAGAATGAACAAGCTGATTACCTCAATGTCGCCAGGAAAGGGTACTGGAAGGTAAGGGGACAAGGAGAAGATATCCCCTTAAGAACCCACTTTCTCTAACTATGCTCCTATCACTTGACTAGTCATAGTCATTGAACTGTGATTCCATCAACAGGTTAATCCAATGATGAGATAACACCTTCCTGGTTCTGGAACCTGTCCCAACTTCCCAGACAATGCTGATTTGAGGATCAAGCAAGCAATATGCAATCTTTTGAAGAACATTTCCAAACTGCAACACCTGGCCAGTTTAGTTCTGCTGTATTAGTGCTTATGGAATTGGGAATTTTAGCTGGTGTCAATGGCAAGTTCTTCCTTAACACAACAACCTAAAGCCCAATTTAAAGTATTTTCACATGAGTTTAATAAACTCCTGCCCCTAAGGAGACCTTTTTCTTGGCTAGTATCTGTATCACATATTTGAAATGGTTATATATGGTTTATTATTTATTATTAGCATTATTCAGTGACTCATAGACTTGTCAAGTACATCAAATTATTTCATGGTAAACTTCTTAAAAACACATAATGGGTGTTGTATAATTTTGCTTCTACCAAGAGCAATATAAAAATAAAAATATATATATACCTTTTAAGGAAAGGTATATATTCTCTTATCTTTCTGCCTAACTTCTGCTAGAATTAACATGGGAAGTGCTGTCCACATCAGATGGACAGAAATGCAGCAGACAAGAGGCAGATGAGCAGCCTTTGGACATGCATATCTAGCAGTGCTTCCTGAAATCTAACCCTACAATACCCAAGCTTCTAAGACTGTCTAGAAATAGAAGAAAAACTCAAAGTCAAAGTGATTCTGAAATTTCAGGTAGCTGTGTGGAAATGGGAGATTGGTTTACGTAATATAAGAAAACAAGGACATGCTTGCATTTGCAAAGGCCATTTTCCATAAATTCTTCAAGTGCCGAATATGCTAATTTAGTGTATGAAAGTGGTGGTTTAGTTTATTGTGCTGTTAACTTCTGTAGTCTAAAAAAATGTGTTAAGGTTGAGGATTTAGCTCAGTGGTAGAGCGCTTGCCTATCAAGTGCAAGGCCCTGGGTTCGGTTCTCAGCTCTGGAAAAAAACAGTATTAAATAAAATTCAAATTAATAAAAATAAAAAAGTAAAATAAGTTAAATTAAGTTCTGTAGTACAAAGAAATAACTGTAGTGAATACCTAAAAAATAGATTGCATTTTTATTTACTCAAAAATATCAAACTTATATTCTCTTAGGTTGATATTGGATTTCTCACTAAACTGAAAAGCCAGTTATTCTTTTAATCAAAATAACACCTTTCCAATTATCTTGCAAGTCATAAAACCATCTCTTCTACTATTATCTGGCTTTGAGGCTATGATTAAAACTTCCTCTGAATTATTAATCATATGTAGGAACTGAAAATATGTAGAATTAGAACCTCCCTGGTAAGACTGATCCCTTTAATTTTCTTATTTATATTGTCATGACTGAAGGAATTAAGGAAACTACTAAACATTGCCCTGTTAACTTTCTCTTTGTTAGCTTTCTACGTAGGAAGGACTGAGGTTTCATTTCAATTTACAGAGAAGTACCATATTTACAGACATTTAGTGAGACATTCCAAAGTTATAAATAAAATTCCAACTTAACTCAAAAACTTACACTGTACCCCCAGTAACTAGAGCCATAGAAATGGTTGGCTGGCTGCCAAGAATTAAGAAATACTTTCTCATGTCCAAGTCAGTGAAATGAGAAACTCTAAATGATCTTTAGGATGTCAAGAAATCACTGTCATTCTTGGTCAAACTTCTATTATTCCAGTTTGCAATTAATATCTAATTAAAATAAATTGCTATGAAATAGCTTAAAATTTGTGTCTGGATGTTCGTTAGCAGATAGACATTTGCAAAAGAATCACTGTACTCTCTTCTCCCACAGCCTAAATTTGGAGTAAGCCCGCTAATTCTAATAGTCTTTCTTTCTCAATAGTAGCATGCAAAACTCCAAGCATTTCTCATTATATTATAATTTTCAAAAAAAAACCTGCTGGTTTATCCAATTCTAATGTGAAAAATCTTTCTCTAATTAGTGTTTTGGCAAAATTGAACACAGACAGGTTTTAATCCTTCATTTATTGATTTTATTTTAATGCTATTACTCAGCATATGTTGGCTACATTAAACCATTACAGTAAAAATTAAAATGAAAGTCATATGATTTATTCTCCTTTAAAAGCGTTCAATTGGTCTAATAGAAGTTGAGTGCCAAATACCAGATGTCAGATTTAAAAGAAATTCTGAACAAAAAGAAAAATAAAACCAACCCTCTCATTATTAAGATATTTGAGATTAAATGCCATCCAAGAAAAAAGCATATTTACAGAAAAATGCAATAACATGGATACAGTTTAATACAGAGAATAAAAATATGTTATATTGGTCATGGTTATTTTAAAACTCTCATCTTGTTAGATAAATTTTTGCTGCACAATCGTTAAGAAGAGTTTATACTTTACAAAGAAAATGATGATCGTTTAAACTGTAGGTCCAACTGGGAGTACACAATATAATTAAGACAGATATTCATACTCAAGATCTTTCAAATATTTTTCGTCAAACTTTACCTCTATTAACCAGCATAATTTCTAAGCATTTTCTGTTGAGATACCTGATATGCTTAGGTCAATAGAATGACACTTTCAAAAGGAAGATCCAGACAAAGGTTCTTATACCCCACCCAATTTTCCCACATCTTGCTCAGTAACTCAGTGATGTTCACCAATTCTCAAACATAATTATTCCTCAACTACAGATCTTTGCCTACATCTTTTTTTTTGTTACAAGAATTGCTGTTCTCTTTCTGACAGTTAAGATCTATGCCTCAAAATTATCTTACGTAGTGTTCCTGCTTTAAAATCTTTTCTGATGACTCCACCCTCCTGCTGAAATCACTCTGCTCTAGTAGTCACAGGCTAACTGTTCTCGAATGTGTTGGACTTTATTCCTGGACACATCAAGATTACATCTGTCAGCCTCCTTTTCAGTGAGGTATGGCCATGTGATGGTAGGCTGACCAATGGTCTAGCAGAAGGACTCGGTACCTTCTGTGTAAACTGCTCTTTCCTCCTTCTGTTGGACTTTATTGGCAGTATAGCAAAAGAAACATGCTGAGGAGGGCACCTGGGATTTCTGAAGATTGTACAGCAAAACCTGCTCCCTACTCTCTACTTATCCCTAACCCTATGCCCTGCTGCCAACTGATCTTTATGTAACAAGAAATAATCTCTTGTTCTGGTCCCGGTGAAGCAAGGCTATCATCCATGCCACTTGAGAGAGTGACATACTGCCTCAAAATGAAGAGCTGAAGTAACAATGTAGTTTAGTTGAGAGCCCTTGCAAAGAGGACTGGGACTATAGCTCAGTGGTAGGCTTTTTGCTTGGCATGCAAAAGGCCCTGGATTGAAAAAGCCCATTGTATTTATTCACCGAGATGCCTAAATTTCTTTATATTGACTTTCCAAAATATTTTATGTATTTGTTATCATTTTATTTTTTTGTACATATTAAAGATAGCTTTGGGGGCTAGGGAGATAGTCCAGTCTGGAAAGTGCATGCACAAACATGAGAGCAATCCCTAACACCCACATGAGAAGTTGGGCTTGGTGGGGCACACTAGTAATCCTAGCACTAAGGAGGTAGAGAGAAGTTGGCTCACTATCTGACAACCTGACATGGTCAGCACCCCGAGGTCCAAGAGAGGCACGCTGTCTCATAAAATAAAGGGAATATCTCCCAAAGAATGACAAGCAAGATAGATCTCTGTCCTTCACAGGCATATACACACATGTATCACATCTACCCACACACTACAACATATGTAAGAACCTGCATTGCACACATGAATACATAAACACATGCATACACACAGTGGTGGGGGTTTGTATTCTTATTCTTCTCATCTTTCTCCCTATGGTCAGAAACACCTTTCTTTTCCACCTTCATTGCCCACAGTACTAAGCAATCTCTAGTACATGGCAGATGCTTGAGCTGTAGGCATGGTAAGGCCAACCTACAATCCCAGTACCCAGAGAGTTGAGGCAGGAGGATAATAAGTTTGAGGCCAGCCTCAGCTGCATAGTGAAAAATTGTCTGAAAAATATTAGATGCTTTACCAAATGACCCAATAACTATCAGCCTGAGTTAATTAGAATACCCTAAACAGCCTCTAGCATCACGTGTTTTTCTCCTCTTCATTTACTTTTTCAAAGTTTTCCATTGTGTCCCAGTCTCGTTGTAGTGCAGTGAACAACTCGAAAGTTGCCTACCATTGACTCCTGTTTTGAGAACCTCCATTCTTAAGGGGTTGTCCTCCAACAACTATAGTCCTGACTTATAGCCTGTGGCCAACTTGGCAAGAATTGATTCTCTCACTCTCTTGCTATGTCAATTGGATTATGTCTCCAAAAAGACTGTTAAGAAAGAGCCCATTAATCCAAGATTATAGCTGGAATTTTACATATATACTTAGGAGCAGCTGGAAGTTATACAGGGATAAACTGACTAGACACATCCAAAGAGCTATGGATCAAGCATGAAAAATAAGATAAATGAACTTAAATATACCTGAAATGCTTAAGTATTTCCATGGCAAGATTGTGGTTCTTTCCTGAAGCCGAGCTGAATTCTGCCATTGTTCCCCTGTAGCATCATGTTGCCTGTTTTGTACAAGCCTTAACCAGATAGCTATTGTTGCTCAAAACCGTTATAAAATTAATTAATGCAATAAGACATCATGACTGCTCTCCCCACCCCTAAAGGTATAATAAGTAAAGAGAGATACACAACGTTTATCATTATATGTAAGATCAGTAGCTGACAGTCCAATAGTTTTGCAGAGGGAGAGAGGACTTTGAAATGTTATCAAATGCTGACCTTTCTTCGGCTTGCCAGAAAAGATTTAGTGATGATTTCTTTTGAATTATACATTTAATAAGAGTGTTTCTTTCTCAGGAGTACATCATTTGTCCCACTCTGCTACTCCTTTTATTATTTTGCCACTTGAAAAGGTTACAACATTTTTAATTAAAATATCAGAAAATTAAGTCATATCGGCCAGTGTTGGAAAGAGAAAGGTATGGGAACCTTGAAAGTGGAATAATAGCACTGACAGAAAGATAAAGCAGAAAGATATAAAAAACTTAGTGAGATAAAAAGATACAGAACTTAGGAAATAATTGTACACAAGTATGATAGTCAAGGATGACTGGTTTTGAGCATGAGTCACTAAGAAAATGGTGCAATGCCAGAAGGTTGCTTCAAGGAAAACATTAGAGTGACTTGCTCCTGTAATTCAGAAGGCTTGGCTGTTGGTATGTATAGACATAATCTGAAAAGCTTGGGGAAGATAAAAATGTTCCTGCTTCATCCCCACAGGCTCTGACTCCATTGGTCAAGAGTAGATTTTGTTCATTAACAGTGTAGAAAGAAGTTCATCCCCACAGGGACTGCTTTATCTTCATGGTGTTGGGAAGAAGCTTCATTTGAGCACCTGGTCTGCCGAGAAACCATTGGTGTGCTTGTTGTGTAAAATAGTTTGCCTTTTTAAACAGTCTGCAGAAAAACTGAGAACTGTGATGTTTCATGACATTAAGCAGAAAACAAAGATAGACCTTGAGGGCTGGAATGGAAACGAGGCAAAAATATACTAAGCACTAAGTACCCAGGATTGATTGTCTAAGAACCAAGGTTCGTCTTCCCTACTCAGACAACTGAGGCTTCTGTTGATTAAGAAAATGTAGGAAGCGGTGGGACTGACTGTGAGGCCATTCAGTTCAGTTTCTTTTATTTCTGTCCGCTGTTCTCCATCTTCAGAACCGCTCTCTCAGAACATGTTCAGTTACTTCTTATTTTTTTCACCTACGTGAGGACTCCTACCTCAGCTTTTCTCTTAACTGTCTTTGGAGACAGAGTAAAAGTGATAGATGCCATGATCCAGAGAAGGAGCCAAACATCATTAACAATTCCTCATTAACCAGCTAGCTCCACAGATAATGAAAGGAGAAATAAGTTGCTACTTAAGATCTAACTGCAATTCTGTCCTTTTACTTTTTTTCAAAGAAAGAGAACAAGAGAGACTTTGTGCACCATCCACTAACACTAATGTAAAAGTGAACAACTAAAGCCTACCTCAGTTTCTCCTCACACATACAACTGAAAAAAACAGATACATGTCACTGAAGTGGTGATCACCAAATGGAAAGAAGTGGAAAACACCAGTTTGACTTTACTGGTGCTTTGCAAACAGATATTCCAAATCAAAAGACATAGAGTAAAAATAAAAAGTTTACAAAAGCAAATGGTGTGTGTGTGTGTGTGTGTGTGTGTGTGTGTGTGTGTGTGTGTGTGTGTAGAGGAAGAAGGAGGAAAAGAGGAGGAACAAGGAGAGGGAGAACCACGTTCTTTTGAAAGCGTCCGGAAAGAAAAACGCATCCTGCCACCTAGTGGTTAGAATAAGTTGATCTCATTACGTCCAAATTAATTTTGTCTCTCATTAGAAAATCAGGCAAAATCCATTGACATCATTGGAATCTTGACTTGGAAAATTATGGGTATGTTTTAAGTTCTTATCCAGCAGTTCTATTAAGAAAAACGGGGAAGGTTCAATTTATTATTTCTTTTTTCTACCAGGTTACTTAACTCCCCAAAGTCTAGATTCCTCCAGAAAGGGGCAGAATGGAAACACCTCACTGCTGTGTCTCACTCAAGTTCCACGTTGCACAGGAAGCAATCGGTATCATAATAATTCCTACTTCCCAAACTTTGTTTCCTACAAGTAGGAAATATGAAGCTCCTAAAGTTTAATACTAACCCCATAATAAAGGCGCTCATCTACCCTAGTCCCTTGTTGCAAAGCCATTGTGTCACTGACCAAGGGTCTGCTTATAGAGCATGATTCCCATGCTCTCCATCTTCTCAGCCCCATTTTAGAGATTCTGCTCTGCAGGGCTTCTTCTTTGCAGTAGCAGATACTGGCTGCTCACTGCACATTAGGTCTTAACTTCCGTGAACCTCACCTGTGCGTCTTTGTAATATATCTTTCAATTTGCATGGCAAAGACATCCTCCTTTTCTCTTGGAAACTGGACAGACCACTGCTCACACAGCAAAAGAAGTAGAGCTGGTGCTGTGTGGCGTGGGTGTTCCAGGGAGTTCATAGTGTGATGCCCCTGCCCTTCCTACCTAGTCACATATACCCCAGGGCGACCCTGCCGATCAGATTGACAAAAGACATTTAAAACCACCAGTTACTCAGGACTATTCACAATTTTAAATTTCCAAATAAGTATTCTATCTCTACAACCAAAATAAGTAAATAAACAAAATTATCAAGAACTCTTTAATTCTAAAAGAAAAAAAGGATCACATCATATTTTAATTCCAAATATGATGGATGAGTAGTGGTGCTTTTGTCAAGCAACTGTCTTTAAAATGTCAAAATCATCTGCAAAAAGTTCTTTCCAGTCAGCATCTGTATGGCTTCGTCTCACAGATTTGCCCTTCACCCCTTAGCTTAGCAGTTTCAGGAATAGTATGCAGCTTCCTAAGGGACACCCCTAATTAATGTAAGAACTTATTTACTGAGAAGCCAGTCCTCAGTCTAGTCTTACTGTGTTTTCACTGTTGACAACAAGACATGTCATAGATGAGGTTGTGCATTAAAATCTGGGATTACTAGACTAAATTGAAAAGGTCCTGGAATGAGATAGTACAGGTTTTAGCTCTCTATAAGAGCATGCAATTGCTGGAGTTCAGTCATGCTAAATATGCTGACATTCCTCTGATAGCACCTTTGGGAGTGTAAGGTAGACTGTGCTGTCACATGCTTATCACTACAGTTATGCATTTGCTCAACCCCCCTTTTTTGTCTTCCCCTGATATCCCTGAAAGCTCTCACCTCTGCCTTCAGCGTGCATGCAAATGTATCCAACGACTTCATTTTTTTTTCTCCCAGCATCCTGTAATGGTTTTATTAAAGCATCCAGCTCCTTATGTGTGTACTTGTCTTTGCATCTCATTAAACTGTTAATTACAGGAGGCAGGGAGCTTACATTAAACCTAGGGTTTACTGTGGCAGGCATGTAATAGGTACTTGCAAACCTTTATTAAATGGAATAGACTGTTAATTTAAACAGAACGTATTACTAATGCTGGGACCAGATGATGTTGTCTCTTTCCGGTCTTTGCATGTGGCTTCTCAGTAGCAGACACCCTAGGAGCTCACCTTGGAACTACAGACAAAGACTGTTTTCCCTGGTTCTCTTTTCAAGGTGCAGACAGCACAGCATCATACTCTGCTGACTAATGATGAACACTCCCGATAGCAGGGCAGTGCCTAGGGGAGCTGCCTTCCATGAGCTCTGAGGCAAGAATTAGAGGACATTCTTTCCTTCTTTTCCTACATGTTCTGGACCAGGATAAACTTTTACATTTCCTTCAATTGTTTTATTTTTTCACTCTTCACCTACTGTAAGGAGATCTTCTAGCATAAAATAAAAAAAAATGATTTTTTTTTTTTTGTAAAATTAAGGCCAAAACCCTAAATTATTTTCTTGGTTGTTGATGCTCTTACTCTGACTGTGGTTCACGTGGGAGAAAATACCAAAGAGTGATTGAGCTTGCTCCTATAAAAGATCTGTTTCTATGGATGGAGCTAGGAGTGAAAGTCAGATCCCTGATCTTGGCACGCTTCTAAACAGAAGCCAGGACTCTGGAGCAGTGGATGGGATGTGAACAGATGGGTCGAAAACCAGAAGCGGGGCTAGGGAAATGGCCCCAGTGGCAAAAGCATTTCAGTGTAGGGAAGGACCTGAGTTCAAATCCCCCAGAATGCATGTAAAAGCTGGCTGCATAGCCTGCTTCACTATAACTCCTGCTTTCCTATAGAGAGATGGGAGGTAGAGGTGAGACAATCCCTGGAAGCCTTTTGGCCAGATAGCCTGGTGTATGCAGTGGGAATAAAAAATAGCAAGGAGATCCTATCTTAAATAAGATGAGAAGGTAACCGATACACAACTTTGTCCTTTGACCTCTATATGTGCATGTGTGTGCATGGCTGCATGGTGCATGTGTATACAGACAGAAAGAAGTACAGACGGAAAAGAAAATAAGGGAAGGAAAGGAGAGGGAAGGGAAGGGAAGGGAAGGGAAGGGAAGGGAAGGGAAGGGAAGGGAAGGGAAGGGAAGGGAAGGGAAGGGTAAGGAAGGGTAAGGAAGGGTAGGGAAGGGAAAACTTGGAGGGATAATCACTAGATTTTATTTGAAGCTAACTCTATGGACAAAGAGGCTCTGTGATTTAATTGGTTCACTAGATATGAATAAGATACAATAACCTGGTAAATACTAATTGAGGCATAGACAAGTTTGACACTAAAAGGGACAGGAGAAGCCACTTCACTCTATTCTGCTCCTGTTTTCTCTCATGGATACAGTGATTTTTGTCACTTTAGCTCTTTAGTAGTAAGAATACTCTTTGACTTAAAGTAGATTGTGTACACCACAAGGACAACAGCACACGTTGTTGTTTGCACCAATCTTTATCTTGCCACTGTCATCTAAAAATGTTCTTTTATCCCAAAGCAATATGTATGTGTGAAAAATTCTCAAGTATACTATGCATGATACTACTAGAAGAAATTTAGAGTGCAACCAGGTGAAAGGAAGTGTAGCTTTTATAATAAAATGTCATGGAATAATCCTTGTGTACACTGTGAAGATGTGTCTTTACCAAGGTGCCTTCTGGTAGATTTAATAAAAGAGCTGACTGGCCAGTAGCTAGGCAGGAGGTAGAGGTGGGACAACAGACTGAGAATGCTGGGAAGAAAGGTGGAGTCTTGGGAGTCTCGTGAGACAAAGAGAGAAGCAAGAAGAATGTGCCTCGTTGAAAGAAGGCACTGCCATCTGGCAGAGGGTAGATAAGAAATATGGGTTAGTTTAGTAACAAGCTTAAGCTATTGGCTGAGCATTTATAATTAATAATGAGTGTCTGTGTGGTTATGCGGAACTAGCTGGTAGGACAGAAAAGTCTGCCTAAAACAAAATATGAAGATACTCCCAAAAAGGGTTAAGTATTACTGTTTTTTGCTTGTCTGGTAATTTTAAATAATAACCACAGTAACTATTACTTGCTTAGACTTATGTTCATACCACCATATTGGCTTTAACCTATCATCAAATTTTATTTTCACAAACATTCTACATTGAACAGTATTAGGCAAGTTCTTCAGATTCAAAGAAATCCGATTAGATTAGAGAGATTTACTTAGTCAAGGTCACAATACAAGTATGTGGTAGAGCCAGTATTCAAAACAATGTCTATCTTACCAGCTCTCAAGTTCCTAATTTCAGCTCCTACTTCTGAAAACACTGTGTCAGTAATGATAGCATAGTCCTGTAATTTCAGCGTTTGGAGGAGATAGATCAGGAGTTCAAGGACATCTTCAGCTATATACCAATTGAGGTTATCCTGGGATACATGACACTCAGTCTCAAAAAAGAAGAAAAAGAAGAAGAAGAAGAAGAAGAAGAAGAAGAAGAAGAAGAAGAAGAAGAAGAAGAAGGAGAAGAAGGAGAAGAAGGAGAAGAAGGAGAAGAAGGAGAAGAAGGAGAAGAAGGAGAAGAAGGAGAAGAAGGAGAAGAAGGAGAAGAAGGAGAAGAAGGAGAAGAAGGAGAAGAAGGAGAAGAAGGAGAAGAAGGAGGAGAAGAAGAAGAAGAAGAAGAAGAAGAAGAAGAAGAAGAAGAAGAAGAAGAAAAGAAAAGAAAAGAAAAAAAGAAAAAGAAAAAAAGAGCAAGCAGGCACCTAGGCTCAGATCCTTTCTAGTTACTCTCTGTGTTCCTGAGATAATACTCTAAACTTGTGTTGTACCTGTGCACTTAAAGGATTAAAAACTTTACAACGGTTTGGATGTTGGTATGTGCCCCCGAAAGCCCCAAACGCATACACTGAAATTCTAAAGCCCATTATAATGGTGTTAGGAGGTTGTACCTTTAAGATACAATAAATTAAGCCACCAGGATAACATCCATGAATGAAATAAGTGGCCTCTATGAAGGGCGGACCCAGAGAGTACTCTCATTCTCCTTTCCACGGTGTAAGAATACAAGAAAGAGTTAGCAATCTCTGCCCAGAGAGGGTGCACACTGTTGACAGCTCATGCTGATCTGATGCCCAGTCTCTAGCCATGGGGATGAATCTCTGTTGCTTCGGGAGGCACGTTATCACAGCAGCTCACATGAAAACGGTCTCTACTGTGGCCTGACAGCTCTTTCCATCCTCATTGCTAGCTGCTCCACTCCGAGAGATCAAGCTTGAGCTGTCTGGGTTTCGAGAACTTCCACACAGACTCTCATCTCTAGGCCTTTTCCGTGTTCTGCTAAGGACAGCTGACTCTGTGCCTTGAGAACATTGCTTCATCTATAAAGTTGGTTAGTCTTCTCCTTCCGCTATTCCAGCCTCTGCTTCCCTTTGTTTTGAGACAGACTTTGACAGTCCAGGCTGGCTTCAGGATTGCTGGGTAGCCCAGGCTGGCCTTGAGCTCATGATCCTTCTGTCTCAGGCTCCCTAGTACCATGGTTAGATTACAGATGTATAGCACCATACCTGGCTAGTTAGAAATGTTTCTTTGTTTACCTTAACTGTATGATGGTCCTTTGAAGAAAAGCCTTCTTTCTCTGGCTTATTGTATCCTGAGAAACTGCAGGATCAGAAAAAGCAAAGGCATCTACATTTGACATGGTTGAATAAAATTAACAAAATTTATTGAGAGGGGAAAATCAATATTCCAAATATAAAGAAAACAGACACATTGTTATTTTCCTTTCAGTGTCAGGTAAGTATCCAGTGATCAAAAGCAGTTGCTCATTAATTTTATCATCCATGGTAGAGAACAGGGTCAAAAAGTCACCAAAGCCTGATAAAACCATAAAGATGACTTTACAGAGATGTGCCAAGAGGTATTTGGAATCAATAAAGAGAAGAGAGCTTTATTGAGAGGCGACGTCTTGAAAATAATGGGAAACAGCACAACAGATCAGCATTTTCTGCAACAAATCAATCAATCAGAGGTGATGTGTGTCAGAAAACAGTCCCTTTTATTTTTAGATAATGCCATCCTTTAACAAAATATATAATTTTAAATTGTTTGTTCAAGTAAGTATACTCACATAAACCTCATCAAGAAAAATGATTCACCAAAACATGTTCTCACAACTTCTAGTCTAATAAGTAAATATGGCATCCATATGTGGATTGGACTGTATCAAACTTTAGCCATTTTCGCCCTTAAGAAAACAGAAATCTGGTATGCTTCAGCTACCTCATTTAAGAGAAAAGCTGGGTTTTATCTTTCATTGAATAAGGAGTGTGTGTGTGTGTGTGTGTGTGTGTGTGTGCTGGTTGCCTGGAGAACAAATACTACTACAATGTTTTAAATGGAAAAGAACCTTAAAAGACTTTAGATAATTTATGATTTTTCTAAAATAATGTAAAAGACTATTGCAGTTATAGTAATGGCTGGCCTTCACACCCACTGCTCTTCGTAAAATCACAATTCATTAAGGAATATGGGTTTATCGTGACTGCAATATGTTGCCTCTGAAGCTGTGTTTGCCTGTGTGGGGGGTTGGGCTTTTATTTGCTTATTTCTCCTTTTGGAAATTGTGACATTTCACCTCTATTAGAGGAACAGATGTTCTGAAAACAGGACTAAAAAACATGAACAAGACATCGTGTGTGTGTTATCAAATGCAAATGAAGTTTTCTACTTCTTAAGTTGATCATCCCAGGGGGCAGTATGGGAAGTTGGTTTTGGTTCTGTGGACAGACAGACATGGGACTATTTTATCGTTTCATAACATACCTGACAGAGTTGTGGCCTGGAATATGATCATGAACTTACCAACCACCATGAGCTACAACACTTTGGATTCATGCCTCATAGAAAGCACTGAACCCACGTCTGAAGCTCACCACTAAAGACAGTGCCTTATTGGAAGATCTGCAACTGAGGCCCATATGGTTCCAAGGGGAGCAGTCAAAATGAAGGAATTCCAGCCAGCTCTTACCCCAAGCCTGGAGCTCCATTGCCAATCTTCACTGAGAGCAGCACCCTGCTGGCAGTGATCAGGGCACCTTCCCATAGCCCACATCTACTCCTACAGTGTTGGCTTCCTCTGAGCAACCCTATGTTTCTCACCATGAACATCCAGG
This sequence comes from Peromyscus eremicus, assembly GCF_949786415.1. Lineage (NCBI taxonomy): Eukaryota > Metazoa > Chordata > Mammalia > Rodentia > Cricetidae > Peromyscus > Peromyscus eremicus. The sequence continues at coordinate 45,820,386 of NC_081433.1, read as the reverse complement.
AAGGGATGCTTTGTAGAAAAAAAATAAATAAAAGGTAGTTGAACACCCAGGGCCATTGTCCTCTTAAAGTCTCTGCTGGTGTCACAGATGGAATTGAAAAAGCCTCACACTAAGACAAACCAGTCTCATGATCTAGGACCTCCATTATGGAATACCACTTTAAGAGGGAAGTGCCTCATATACTGAAAACCCACTTCTTTTTTTAAAATTTTATTTTATAATTTAATTTAATTTTACACATCAGCCACGGATTCCCTTGTTCTCCCCCCTCCCGCGCACCCCCCCCCCCCCGCTTTTCCGCAGCCCACCCCGCATTCCCATCTCCTCCATGGCAAAGACTCCCCTGAGGATTGAGTTCAACTTGATAGATTCAGTCCAGGCAGGTCCAGCCCCCTCCTCTCAGGCTGAGTCAAGCGTCCCTGAGAAAAGTCAGGACAGAAACTCAAACAGGGCAGGAAGTTGGACTCAGGAACTGATGCAAAGACCATGGAGGGGTGCTGTATACTGACTTTCTCCCCATGGCTTGCTCAGGCTGATTTCTTATAGAACCCAAGACCGCCAGGCCAGGACTGCGCTCTCCCGCAGCAGTCATTAATTAAGAAAATAATAAGAACTAGTTGGGAACAAACCTAAGCTAAAGGCCAAACTTTCATAATTAAAAGAAAAGAGAGGAATCTCTTATAGAGGCATTTTTCCAGTTACGGTTTCCTACTCTTAGATGACTCAAACCTGTGTCAAGGTGACATAAACTTATCTAGTACACCATCCCTTAATGTAAACCACCAACATGTGAAGGATGCTCACCCTGGAAGCCCACTAGAAAATGCCCACCAGGGAATTGAGTAGGTAGTCTTCATTCTCCTCCCATCCTCCAATTCCAACTCCCAAGTCTCATCCTCAGCCCTGTACCAGACTACCTGCAGGGGCTTGTATTCTTTTCTTCCTCCATTCCCTGGGGAAATCCTACCTTCTGTATCAACCAATTTATAAATCCTTGAGAACAAATCAACATGAATCACCAAGGAAAACTAGATACAGAATACAACATTCTCTACATTATGAATTTTCTACCAGGTCTTGGACGTAAGGTGAAAATAGGAAAGTTTTCAAAATATTTTCTACATGGTCAGCAATTGTTTATGGCTGAAGGCATGATAGAGTGGACCATGGACATTAGACATACACCACCTTCAGTTTGCAGTATGCCTTGCAGAGTAGGATTCAGAAAATCTTTTCAGAAAGGAAAGGCAGCCTCCTGTTTTGATTGTACACCATGTCCAGAGAATGAAATTTCCAATATGACACATCTTAGGAGAGTGTGGCAGCTGTGGATTACCTCATAAGGAGTGCCTGTGAGATCCTGTCAGGTGTGACCACTAGGTATCTAGGGTAGAACTTGTTTCTAGGTATTGGGAACTGAGAGAAATAGGGATTTGCTGGAAGTGTGGGAGGACGGAAAACCCACTTCTATAGGAAGCAAGAGAACCAGAACCCATACTGCAAACACACCTCTACTTAGCCCTCCACTGCTGCTAGCGTGAGTCAGGGTAAAATGAACTATACAAGAGACAAGAAAGCTTTGAAATTGAGGATGAGATTTGGCAGTATGTCAAACTTTCTGTGATGTTTGTTATTGGAAATCTGGAGCATCAAAGATTTACTTCATGAGTGTGTATTTGGAATAAGCAAATTATACCTTTAGATTGAAACACAAAGCTTAAGTTAAGAAAGTATATCTTTAGTTTTGCTTCATGATGTTCTCATTTATTCATCAAATAATGATTATCTAAAATGAATACCTTGGCTCACAAATTTGGCACCAGGAATAAATAGTACATATCTTCTTACACAAACTGACAAATTAAAAAAAAAAGAATTTAAAAATATTTTATTAGAAAAAAGTGACTGAGCCGGGCGGTGGTGGCGCACGCCTTTAATCCCAGCACTCGGGAGGCAGAGCCAGGCGGATCTCTGTGAGTTCGAGGCCAGCCTGGGCTACCAAGTGAGTCCCAGGAAAGGCGCAAAGCTACACAGAGAAACCCTGTCTCGAAAAACCCAAAAAAAAAAAAAAAAAAAAAAAAAAAAAAAAAAAAAAAAAGAAAAAAGTGACTGAATATAAAATTTAGGAAGATAAGCTGAGAGGTATTCGATGTAACAATATCCAGAAGTATTCCAAGTTCGTTACTTTAACTGTGTAAGTTATTTAATTTTTACCAGAATTTTAACAAATTTTTGTTAAAACTTCAAGTGATAACACATCATTCAGATCCTATATTTTAACATGTTTCTTCCTTAACTGAGTTGTGTATAGTGTTATGTACTTCGTTAGTGCAAACCATACTAATTAAGGTAGGACACAAAATAGAATGCATTTCCTGAGCAAGGGGTTGCACATCTAAAAAAACCCAGTGTTGGGGAAGCTAATGCAGGCAATGGCTAGTTCACCCTCAACCTGAGCAACAGAGAGAGAGGAGACACAGCCTCAAAAAACCAAAGCAGGACAAAATAGTGAATTTGTAAATATCTTTTCCATTGGCCATAGTTTCGAGAGCTGTGTCTTCCAAAAATTGCATTAAGTATGTTTCTGACCATTTTTAAGTCAGGTAAATCTAATTCTGTATTAGCTACTAGATAATATGGGCATAGCTCTCAATTTTTTTTATATTTGTATTTCTGCCCGTGTATTTTAGCATATGGGGGTAATATTCTAAAGATTTAATGGTTAGTTAAAATAACATATGTGGGAAAACTTTTCTAGCTGATTACTCTGGCAAGTGTTATATATGTGAGCCATTGTACTATTTTTTTCTATCCTGTCATCAGTTGAAAATATTCCAAACAAAAACTTTATGAAATTTGACTTTCTCAAGTATTTGGTTAATACCAATGTAAAAATTCTATAATGCACCATGTTAGACAGACATCACTTCTCAAATGCTGTCAAATTTGTCTGTTCCTCTCCATTTCCATCAGTGCTTATGGGCTTTCATTATTTCTCGCCTTGGGTAGGCATCCTACTTTCCCTTCCTAATTCAAAGCCCACAGTCCTTGTAATGTGCCAAGGGCCCCAGCCAAACTTCAAATAAATTGCCAAAGCAGGATACATTCCTATAACACAAGTCAACCAAGTAAGAGAGCAAAGGTCATATTAATGAGAAAATAGAAGGGATGAGGGTATATTGACAACCTCAGTGAAAGGTCCCTTTGGGTCTCTAAGAAATCACAGGGCATTTTTAGGTTCCTTGATGTCTTTCACGATGTAACTATTCACATGGATTAAATAGTAGGTATTTACAGAAGTCCAATCCTTATTCTCATCACAGGTGTGTAGAGATCTTCCTCTGTACACACCTGGTAGAAAAGGGGGAAGCATCACATGACTCATCCATCTAGAGCCATTTCACCATGGACTAGCAAAGGCATCATTGTAGCTGAAGTTTTCCTATGTCCCACCTGGTCCGCAGTCACTCAGACCCAAGTAAACACACAGAGGCGTATATTAATTATAACTGCTTGACCATTAGCTCAGGCTTGCAATTGACTAGCTCTTACACTTAAACTCAGCCCATTTCTGTTAATCTATATTTTCCCACGTGTTCCATGGCTTTACCTGTATGCCATTACATGCTGCTCCCTGGACAGCAGGCTGGCGTCTACTGACTCAGCCTTCCAGCCTCCCCACAATTCTCCTTGTCTGCTTATCCCACCTATACATCCTGCCTGGCTACTGACCAATCAGCTTTTTATTTATCAACCAATCAGAGCAGCACATTCACAGCATACAGAACATCCCACAGCACATGATCTACAACCTCCAATGGCTATTTGAATGAATTGTGTCTACTTTCAAGCAATTCTCTCAGTCTGGGGAGATTTTATCAATTAATAATCCTAATTTTCTCCTTTGTTTCAAATAAAGTATGTCTTTTCAAAGAATATGAGTTTTGAAGTGAATCTGGATGGTGTATGTCAGACAGGTCCTACTTAAAAGTTAAAGGTGGCTTCACTAAGCGCTTTCTTCCAGGAAAGAAGAAATAATTACACCAAGATGGGAAAGCACAGGGTTCCAAGAGAATTCTGTATAGGTCTATGGATATGCTATGTGCAATGCATCATTTACTATAAGGTGTTATGTTTAGAGGGTACAAGAATAATTCAACAAATTCATTCATACATAACTGAGATAAACATATAATGAATACGTATTGTGTGCCAAATACCAGTCTAGATGCCTGCTTAAACTGTGAATCTCAACCCCATGTGGGGTTTATGCAGCTGAATGAAAGGGCTGGAAAAATTTGTCAACGTTAAAATGTTCCTATACATTAGATGACCAAATATTCACTCACTCTGAATCAAATTGATAATGAATAGGTATGTTTCTGGCAGCATTCACACATGGTAAGTCACAGGAACTCACTACAGCCTTGGGTCTGGACACTCAACACCTGCACTTCACCACACCTACAAATGCTGCCTAAAATACTTAGGCTCAGATCTGAGACTGTTTCATGTCATGCACTGCAAAGGTTTTACTGTCCATATAAACTGTTCTGTGCTTGTACAGCATAATGTTTCATTGTGGAAAACAAAAACATAACATTTTCCAATCATCATTCCTCAGCATTATTGAATTAGTACATTTTTTGCATTGTATTTATATTAATATGTTGATTTCCAACAATTTCTGAAATGACCCTAAACATACGTCTGCTATGTTGAAACAATATGTGAAGCAGTAACATCAGCATTGATGATTATAAAATCAATTAGTGACTGACTGAAAAAAATGTCAAAGGTGATCTACATCCTGGAGTATCTTCTGGCCAAGATTTAATTCTTTATGATTTAATATCAGTAAGTGTTTGATTTCCATATAACATTTCACTTACCTATGCCCAGGATTACTTGAAAATTGCTCAAGAGAAATCATCAGTTTTAAAAGCCCAGAGCTAGTGGGTAAATAAGAGACTGTCCAATATTTTACTTCTGGGAAACTGAGGTACTTTCAGGAATGGTACTAGAAAATGAGATTATGGTAGTCAAGGGTTATTTAAAATTAAAACCTTGTATTGTGTTAACCTTGTCATTACTAGGGCTGGAGAGATGGAGTACATGCTAATCTCCCAGAGAACTCAGTTCACAACAGCCTGTTCACTCCAGCTCCAGGGGATCCAACACCCTCTTCTGGACTCCATAGGCACCCACAATCATGTGCATATAATAACACCATAGTTAAAAATAAAATAATCTTTATTTTAAAATGAAATAATCTTTTAAAATTATAATTTCTATCACTTATATTTGCTCTTTGAAACAAAGATATGGGTAGCAGAGATGGAGAGATGGCTCAGTGCTTCAGAGCACTGGCTGTTCTTCTAGAGGACCCAAGTTCAATATCCAGCACCCACATAGCAGCTCACAACTGTCTGTAACTTCATTTGTAGGGGACCCAACATGCTCACATGTAGGCAAATACCAATGCACACACAAAAAAGAAATCATTTTAAAAAAAAGATGTGGGTGGCAATGGACAATTTATTTACAATAGTATTCTCTTACTTCATCTGAAGCTAAATTTCATTTACAATACACTCAGATGCTAAAAGTAAAGTCAATAGAATTTCTCTTTCTGGTTACAGATTTCAAGTCATTGTTAAAGGTAACAAGTCAGTAATTGGGTGGATTGAATTCAGTAATGTGAGCAATGGCTATTAAATGTTCATTTAGAAATGGGTTGAGTAGTGAAATAAATTATTGTAGGTTGAAACCAGAAATAAAAGCCTACACAACTCCACTGGGTCTTAAGGTCTCTAAATTAGGAATAAGTTTCCTTTAGATAAGTCATGGCCCTAATCCCTCTGAGTCACAAAGGACGACTTTTTGACGGGCTGTTAGTGTGAGATATTAGAGTGAAACTGTAAGGAATGGAGGTGGAAATTCAGTTGTCCAAGCCAACGATCCTCTCACCTCAGGCACTGGATGGTGTTCTCAGTTGAAAACAGAAGTAAAACTGAGAAAAGGCTGCAAAAAAATGTTTGTAAAGACTTCCAAGAATAGAATATATGAACCATATTTGCATCTTAAGTAGTTCTACATCAAAGAGTTCTAAACTCAGTCTTTTGTAAATTGTGTTTTCAAATGGAAGCAAACTTTAAATGCAAACTGAATAAAACACAGATTCATCTTTCTGCTATCGGTTCTGCATTCTAAGAATCCCAATTCTGTGTCATGTGATTACTTCAAAAATATTTTAAGGTAATTCTAAGTTGATGTTAATTACTTATTAAAATGTTAAGGAAAGTGGTGGAAACCCACCAATTATATAACTCACTATAAATAATCCAATGCCGTGATTATTTTAAATTGTGAATTAGAATGCTGTGTTTATTTAGTGAATGTCACGAAAACACACAACTTAAAACCTATTCTTTAGTTAACCCCATACTAACTCTTACCTTAGGAACAGCGTCCTACAATAGCTACAGGATTCTTATTGTTATGTAGGTTGCACAAAGTATCAGATAATTGACGAATTAATTTTTCAAATGTTAATCTAATTAAAGAAGGTAATCTAAAGCATTTGTTTGGAGTGGAAAAGCTTGTTGTTCATGTATCCCTCAAAACATACACACAGCTCCATGCCAACAAAACAGAAAGTCTAACAATAATTATATGCAAATTGTGCCAATTCACTATTTTCCTATTTTGAAGAAGATACTGATATGACTCTGTAATATGTAGCCTATTGACTTCTAAAACTTCCTTACCACTTATTAACTTAGAAGAAAAACATGAATATAGTTAAGGTTCTCTGGAAATGTTACACTTCCAGATGCTAAATAATGAAAATAACCAAAAAAGGCCATGGTTATTTCATCTCTTGAGACAACATAAAAATTTATATTATATCATAAGTAGTAAGCTAATTAAAATCTAACACTCGAGAATAAAGCTGGGAAAAAAATCTAACACTCACCAATATAGAAGCACTCTTGTACATTTACTAATAATTTTTAAATGACTAATAGAGTTTGCCTGGATATGTGGAACTTTAATGCTTAATAATGAGTATCTCTTTATTACTTGAATTCATAACCTTAAGAGTATACATGATCCAAATAATCATTTTTCAAAGAGAGTTTCCCCAAATGTTCCAAATGTAAGAAAGGAATATTTGTGTATAATGAAGGGAGCTTTATGTGATTAATAAAAGACTAATATAGTTCATGTTTCTATTTAATAAAAGTCAAATCTTCCAAAACAAAACTTTTATTTAAAGCATCCTGTTTGTTTTTAAACCTCGGACATTATAACCTCCATTCTAGGCTTACACTTGTGGATTTTTTTTTTGTTATTTATTTTAAGAAACAGCTCATATCTTTAAAGCCCTGGAATGGTGTAAATCATTACAGTGGTTTCACATTTTCATGGGATCAAGGAAACAACAGTAAGCCCATAAAACAGATACTACTAATTATGCAGAGGAGAAGCCATAAAGTCACTAGGAGAAGCATGTTTTATATTCATGAACACATCATTAAAAGTTTAAGACATGCTATCAAATTCTACATTTTAATACTATACCCAACAGCATTAAACTCTCCCAACAAGAAAATCAGATTGCTTAATGATCCTTCCTTGTCACACTGGTTTTATATGTCTGCAGTTGCAGCACATGTGGAATTTGTATTGCTGAGCACTTTTATAAACCACCGGACAATTAAAAAAAATCATTTATCCTTTATATCTAGATTATTTTTTCAAGAAGTTCTGAATCATCTCCTAGAATACATCCGTAGATTAAGTGTATTGGAGTCATAACCTTTGAGTCCTTATTGTGTACATGAGACTTTGCAAACAATAGTATGATGTTTCTTTAGCAGACTGAAAATAAATAAACATAAGAGGGCATAATAATGGCTTCCATTTCAATCAATTTGTAAGATTAATTTTAACGTGAAAATTAAAACAGAAATAAGGTGGACTCAAATGTAGTAGGTTATAGGTAAAAATACAAGAAGTAAGTATATCCTGCAGAAAAGCATACATAACATGGATGTCACTGACAGCAGTCTTGAAAGTTGCCCTCACCCCAGTGCAGGCACACGTTAAAACCTTAGCCTTTCTTTACTTGCTACATAAGGACTGACTGCAGATGCCCTGATGTCTTAACTTGTGTACAATTCCAAAATGTTTCCATTTGTATACAATAAATTCTTTGCATTCCACGAGTTAAGCACATCTTGTAGTCAGTCGGCTCTAGAATATATACTACGTGGGCATTTTAATGATATAGATAAGCTTCCAGCTTAATCTCAAAGTGAAAGTAAAATATAGGCATGGGAGCCTCAGAGAGGAGCCCAAAAAATGTTTGCAGACGAAGGAACAGAACTTAGTGAGTTGTTACAGATAAGAAATAAACCATGGGGGGAAAAAAAATAAAGTCACTGAAAATACTTCGAGTCTATTGGAGAGATTGCTGCACCAGGCCAGGGTCTGAACTGAAGGAACCAATGACTTCAAGAAATTTCTTGAGGGTTTATTATTGGAAGCTAGTGGCCATGGCAATGGATGATCAGGGGAAGACAGGAAGCCTGGAGCTGCTCTCTCGCTGACTAGCTTGGCAGTCTTATGTTGCCATGATTTCAGCCTCATTCAATAATGTCTTTTTTAAAACATTTCTAATGCACTGTTGTGGACTGCAAATAATGCGACTGTATGGATAAAATAGTGAAAAAATTTCAGGTTTTGATTTTTTTTTTCTTAATCATCAAGTTAGGAAGACAGGCTTTAAACTTCAAAAGCCGGTATATATATATATATATATATATATATATATGCTATCAAAATCCACACTAGAATGCTGCATAAGAATGAATTAACAAACATTGCTAACTACAGTATCAATAACAAGTCCCCCAAAGGATAGTTTTACTACAATACAATATGGAACGAAGGGTAGGTAGGTAGAGTGATGGATGGATAGGCAGACAACAATAATTATTATACACATATTCAGATTTGATAAAGCTTTACTCGGTTCATACAAACATACATGTGTCATGCCAATATTCAAAATATTTGACACATACTTTCTTTATGTTTTTAGCCATTTGCACAGAATGCATCTTTTTGTCCTCATTTGGTAATTCTGAGACTACACCCATACAAGGTCCCAGAACTTCAAAGGTAGGCACTTATAAACCAAGCAGTTACAGAAAGTTCCTGGGGGACTGGTGATGGAGGACAGTGGTGGGACACTTGTACAATAGGCTCTCTAGCACTATGAAAAACAAAAGAAAAAAATAATGTTCTCGAAATTCTATGTAATATTGGCCTTTTCACAAATCAGATCATATATGTCCAAGTTACGCATTCTTTACATTCTCTGAAGATAACCTTGCAATCCACAAATTAATTTTATTAGCACCTAAAGTCGTATATGTTCAACACAATCTGAATCTCCGCAAATAATCAATGTGTGGCAGCCAGGGACAATGGCGTGAACTAAATCCATTTAACCCTTCAACATGAAGAAATGCAGATTTAGTCCCCAGGGTTAACTGGTACATAAATACTTTTAGTGAAACTAGTGGTGTGTGGACAAAGCTCCGGCCTCTCTAAGCAGTCAGGAATCCACTTTTACCAGTGCTGAGCTGATTTGAATTTCAGCATTACAAGGGAAATACAACTTGGAAGAAAATGCGGTTCTCTCATTTGCATCTCCAACTAATAACATCTATAATTGCTCAGCTTCCAAAGTTAGAACTAAATGCGTTCTCTCTGCCGAACGCAGCTGCTCCACAAAATGAACACTGATTTGATTTTTCTGCAGAGTACGTGTTCACTCGCTGTTCTCATGATGAATAAATAATACCACGATGCGGACTTGCCCTTCTCTGAGAAGGGGCCGCATCTGCTTAGTCTCAGACATTCACGATCCTAAAGGGATCAGACACCAGAGGCCTGTGAATGAGAAGGCCTTTTCAGACTTACAAAGCCTCCGCTCCCGAATCCACCTTAACCAGCTTGGAGCAAAGAGCTTTTGGCACCAAGTCATCCTTCAGGGAGAGACTGATAATGATCACTAAAGACATCGAAGGGGCTGCTGCCTTGCTCACTTCAAAGGCCTTCTCTCCTAATCAACATTAAGTCGTCGTTTTGCCAGGGATATCAGGACAGCTGTACACAATCTATTTATTTGAAAACAGATTACAGCCAGGTTTCTCTGCCAAACTATAAACCTCGTAATGCTGCGTGTGCTTTAGTGTGTTTTAAGTCGGAACTTATATTTCTAATTTAATGACCCACTTTATCACGACTCTCTCACCCTATGGATTTCATCTTCCCATAAAAGCTCATAATTTTATCCATTGTCCAGATAAGTTCTGCAACAAGACAGCATGGGCAAAAATGAAACCTTTTTACATAAATCAACTAATTCAGTCTAAAAAAGTATGAAGGTTCAATATCCTAGATTTTGTATGATGTGCGAAGATAATGAGTCTGTGTCTTCTTCAACTTCTTTTATTGTTGACAGTTTCACTCACTTATATAGTGAACTGTAGTCCCGTTCACCCCCATCTCCCTCTCACACCCCGTTCTTCTGCTGGAACCCTTCTTCCCCACAAGTCCTCTCCTACTCAACGGCTTCTTTTTATGGATGGGACCCACTGACTTTAATTAAAGTTTCTTGCGTGAGGATGGAGGGGTTATCTACTGGAACAAAAGTAATGTATCAGTGGGTAGACCATGAAAGAAATGAAAAGACCTCTCCCAAGAACTGTTAACCACCAACAGTTACTCAGTGAGGGAGGGAGGGGCTTCATAAACTCCTCCCGGATACATGATGAACCTGATATTCAGTTCTAGCCCCTCTTCTTCCTCCTTCTTTAAATTTTAATACCATGGACCCACATCTTTTCCCCCTTTTTTGATCACATGACATTGGCCTCCCTCATCTTTCCAATCTCTTGAAGTTCTCAGTAAGTTCGGGAAAATTACAAAGGATTTTCAGGGAAAAAAAATGAAAAAATTTGAAAGAGGTACTGGAATGGGTCTATAAATTTCACTGCCCCGTCCACGTCCATCTCTTTAGTTTAATGGCGAAGAACATGAAGCTATAATAATATCCAAGGTTAATTAATGGTCATTACTTCAAAATTATATATACATAATAGATGCTGTAAAGTAGATACAATGTACACCAGCAAATACAATTGACTAATGCAATGTTCTTTCTTAATTAAATTTGACTCAAACAATATTATTAGCTAGATAGAGTGAGTGACAGCCTCTTATCCTAGCATTCAGGGGCTAAACCAGGAGGACCCTGATATCAAGGGTAGACTGAGGTAAACAGTGATACCCTGTCTCAAAACAACAATCACAAAAAGTCATTCAAATATGTGAATGGGTAATTAGATGATATGCATGTTGTATAATATTTCATTAGCTCATGAACTTCATGTTTATTGATGATTTATTATGACTTACTACTGTTTTATGTGGATTGCTCAAGGCAACACACAGAATAATTTATGTTGCTATAGTAGTAGATAGAAACTAGTGGATTTTTTTATCTCATAATTATGGCATCTTTTTCTGTCAACAGTTTTATTTATTTGTTCTGTTGGGGGTTTTGTCTTGAGTCAGAGACTTACTCTGCAGTCCAGGATAGTCTGAAACTGACTGTAGTCCAGGCTGTCCTCAAATTTATGGTGATTCTCCTGCCTCAACTTCTCAAATATTGAGATTCAAGTGTAAGCCACCACATGCAGCTTACAAACATTAAAAAGAAAAATTCGTACATTTGTTATCAAGAAAGCAGAAGGGAAAACTATGTAGATTAACCTGTTTTCCCTAAAATATATAGTAGAAGTTGCCATTTCATAACCCTACAGAATCTTGGGTTGAAACAATAATCTACAGTACATTAATTTTTATCCAAATTTATGTAAGCACTGTCAGAGTCATTCTATATTTATTGGAGGAAATAGATGGAGGGCTTTGTTTAAATTCAATTCTTTTCCACCATCCATGGGAGTTAAAAAAAATGAAAAGATGAAGATGAAGAAATAAAAATTCACAGAAGAAACTGAAGAAGCCAGAATGAGGCCCTGTTTGTTTACAGTTCAGCAGAGGTCAGGTTGCCAGTCCGGGGAGGCACTACTGAATTTCTCTCCAAAAGCAGAGAAAATCTAGACCTGTTTCTCATTGAACCACACCTTAAGCCTGGAGAGATCCAAGCATGGAAATAACAAATCATGTCCTCTGCCTTCATGCTTCCAAAATAGAAAGGAAAAAAAAACATGCCTCTGTCCATACTTTAAGTGCTGACATGGTTCTCGAGTGTTTTAGGGAAAATCCAAAAGAATACAAGTGTCAAGTCCATTCCAACTGGACATGGTGGCTCATACTTGAAATCCCAGCACTTTCGAGGCTGAGGCAGGAGGATTTCTCTGAGTTAGTAGCCAGCCTAGATTCTATAAGACTTTTTTTTTTAAAAAAAGAAGAAAAGGAAATAAAAAGAGGGCCATTCTGGTACAGCTCAGCAGTTAGGTGAATGGACATCTCTAACATTGTTCAGGCAACCTGGAAACATCTCCCCTGTGCTTTTCCATTTCTTTTTTCCCCCCAAGCCTTCAGCCTTCTTGATAAAATTCCTCATCCTTCCTATTTGACTACAGGGCCCTTACACAGCCATAACACAGCCATAAATCATAGAGTAGGGAGGAAATGTCACCTAGGAATTAATGTCTGTGCTAGCATCACATGCCCTGCCTGAGTTCCAGGCCTGGTTCTGGCCCTGCTGACTCATGGTGTACATCATTGAGCTCCTAGTTGGTACCACAATGACTACCTGGATGCTTTCTGGGTTGTGAGAAGGAAGTGAGGAAGCGTGGAGGAATCTCTCAACACACTCCTGAGTGAATAATAGATGTTTGGTTAATGTGATATGTTACACTTACCACCTCATCACAGGCAGCTTTCTGAACTGTGAGGTCACGGCACAGATGCCGCAGCATTGGGCTTATGAGTGTGTGGCGACATTATTGTACCAGCCTTGCCAGTTACGACACACCATAAAAGGACTGTTCTTGCTGCTTCTCTGAACAAAACTGAATCCAAAATAACAGATGACCATTTACAGCCACAATTGGGAAAGAGAAGGAATTTATTTTTGAGGTTGATTTATATAATGGTTAGGAGGCTGCCTTAAGAATTCCTAAAGAGACACCCAGCTCCCAAGCAAAGCCAGGGAATCCTTTGGTTACTACCTCCCACAAACTGTCACTGATGTGTTTGTCTGACCTCAAGGCTTAAACAATTTGTCCTCTAGAGGTTTAACAGCTAACACTGTATCCTTAAATTCAGGAATCCATATCACGAGTGGAGTTTTCTTCTGATCAGAGTGAGATATTTGGATTTCATCACTGAGGAAATATGCCCAAACATTTCATGACTTAATATTTCAAGGCTGAGTAAGAATCCAATTTTGAATGTGTGCAGACATGTATTCTTTATCTTTTCTCCAGATAATTGACTAAAACATTTCTCAACTATTTGTCCTCACAATAATCTTTTATTAACATGTCACACTTTTTGTTTATTTCTAAAATCAAGTTCTATTATTTAATTTGTTTGTGTAGCCAAAGTTAGGCAAGATTGAAGACCATTGAAATATTGAAACACCGGGTTCCTGGATATTGACTGAGGGAAGCCATGGACAACAGAAGTACTAACAAACGAGTGTTTAAAACGCCTGGAGCTCTTCGTATATATTACTAGGGCATGAAAATGACTCACAAAATACACTTAAAGGAAATGAACAGGGGAACCCCCACCCCTAAATAAGAGCATGTTGTTTTATGAAATGAAACACAAAATAAAAGAGATGCGGTACTTTGCATGCCTTTAAAATAAAGGTTTTTAATTAAAGAGAATACAAAAGTAGTATTGATAAAGACTATGTAATATTGTTATCAAGGTGCCGTAATCAATGCAAACTAGCAACATATTAGAAGACACACAAGGAGAGTTTCATTGGGATAACTTGATTTTCAATGGCTGAACTTCTTCCGGGAAGGCTGTTCCTGCTCTCTATGACAGAGCAAGCTAAGAAGTTGACTAGCTTCCTGCCAGCCCTTCCAGTCTTTATTTCTAGTGATGTTCCCACTGGTGAGGCCTCCTTTATTGTTCCGGGCCATTCTGCTGTACTCTGGTCACCTTAGCTAAACACCTACCTTCTCAAGTAGAACTCACTCCATTAGAGTTCATTTCCCTAGGTCTGTCTGTTAGAAGCTGCTCAGAAATGCCTGAGAAAAGTTGGATGTTGGCAAGGGAGCCGAGATACCTAGCAGAGTTCTTCAAGTTTGTACTTCCAGAAAGGTTCCAAGGACTAAGTGTGATCCCTCACCACTAATAACCATTTCTCATGCATTAATAATAAACAATTAAATTCCTTATTGATTCATTTTTATACAGTTCTTTTCATTTGATCATCTAACATACCTTTGCTGTCATGTATTCTTCTTATTTACAGATTATTTCTTGGAATATTCTTATTCTATGTAAAAGAAGCTACATAAAAATAAAGAACAAGCAAAGGCAGCTTACCTTCTCCAACATGTGAATACTATCCAAGGAAGGAATTTAAGTAGAAGAATAATTAATTGCTTGGGATTTTAGAATTTATTTATAATTTTATGTATATGATTGTTGTGCATACAAGTATGTGCACCACACACACGCCTGGTGTCTGTGGATATTAGAAGATGTGGAAAAATCCCCTAGAACTGAAGTTAGAATAGTTGTGCTCCATCTTGTGAATGCTGGAAATCGAATCTGGGTCCTCTTCAAGAATATCAAGTGTTCTAAACCACTGAGCTATCTCTCCTGATCATTGTTTGAGATATTTGAAGATTTTAAAAATTATATTTTCATTTGTATGTGAGAAACTATAATAAAAACTGAACTAAATAATTACGTAAACAAATAATTTTATTTCATGCAAAGTGAACAATTTGAGCAATTACTAAGCATTCTCTTCAAATCCTCAATTTCATGAAACATCTATGTAATTAAGACAAAATGACATTCCAGCTTGAAATATGTGGATAACTGGCTCAATTCCCCCAACTTATTTTGTAAATACCATCACCATCAGAATGATAAAATTATATATTTTATAGGATCTCTCCAAAGGCTGAGGCATCCGGGTCAGAAAATTGAAAACAAAGCCAAATGTTTACTCAAAATCAAACCCAGATCCTCTTTTGAAATCCACGAAAGAGCAATCATTCCCAATGTCTTTTCACTCTCTGCAATGAGATGGAAAGTCAAACTGGAAATACTGAAACACTTTAGGAAAGGCAGTAAAACCAAGCAAGGCTTCTTGTAAGGCTTCCAGATGAAAGAGTTTTGAACAAGCATTTAATCATGGGAATCCTGCTTCAAGCCAAGCTGAACCTCAAAGGTTTACCTGTGCTCATTATTCAGAATTCACAATGGACTGGAAATGCATTGCAACCCACTGGAAGCACTGATGCTGAGATGGTTTTGTAGGGAAACTGCATGTCTACATTAAACCCTCGGTTGGACCATCTT
Source organism: Peromyscus eremicus (assembly GCF_949786415.1). Taxonomy (NCBI): domain Eukaryota; kingdom Metazoa; phylum Chordata; class Mammalia; order Rodentia; family Cricetidae; genus Peromyscus; species Peromyscus eremicus. Next base: position 45,804,774 of record NC_081433.1, on the reverse strand, counting down.
GCCACAGCATCCCTCACTTCTGCCTGGCTACTTGAAGGGAGTTTTGTTTTCCACTTCTGCATCCCCACAATTTTTTTTGTACTAGCATAGAATTTGATGTCTTAACCAATATGCAAACAAATTTCCTAGCCAGTTTTAAATTTGTCATGGAAAATTATTTAGAAAAACTGCTTCTAGAAAGACAGTTATTTAGAATATGTTAAGGATTTTTAATAAAATAAAAAATAAAATTATTTGGTATAAATTGATCACTTAGCATAAGTTTGGTGCTTCACAATTTGATTACTGCAATGAACTCAATTAAAAATTCCAAAGCTGGATGTGATGGCACACACGTTTAATCCTAGCACTCAGGAGGTAGAGGCAGGCTAATCTCTGTGAGTTCCAGGTCAGCCTGGACAGCCGGGGCTACACAGAGAAATCCTGTCTCAAAGAGAAAGAGAGAAGAATTCTAATACTAAGGTTGGAGAGATGGCTGAGGAGGTTGTCTTAATCACAGGTTTTAATTCTGTGAGTAGACAACATAACCGTGCCAACTCTTATAAAGGAAAACATTTAACTGGGACTGGCTGGCATATCTTTCAGAGGTTTAGTCCATTATCATCATGGCTAGAATGCATGGCAGCATGCAGGCAGACTTGGTTCTGGAGAGATAGTTGAGGCTTCTATGTCTGGATCAGAAAGTGGAAAGAACAGAGACTGACACTGAGTCTGGCTTGAGCATTTGAAACTTTAAAGAGAAAAAAAAAGTCCACATCCAGCAACACACCTCCTAATGGTGTCACTCTCTGGTAACCAAGCATTCAAACACATGAATCTAGGGGGCTCTTCCTATTCAAACCACCACAGGGTTAAGTGCACTTGCTATTCTTGCAGGGGACCCAGATTCAGTTGTGTTTCATGACTGTCTTTAACTCCAGATCCAGGGAGAATCCAAACCCTCTTCTGGCCTCTAAAGTCACTAGGCATGTACATGGTAAACATATACATAAAATATAAATAAATAGATCTTAGAAGAGATAAGAAAAGGGAGGAAGAGGAGGAGGAAAGGAGGAGGAGGAGGAGGAGGAGGAGGAGGAGGAGGAGGAGGAGGAGAAGAAGAAGAAGAAGAAGAAGAAGAAGAAGAAGAAGAAGAAGAAGAAGAAGAAGAAGAAGAAGAAGAAGAAGAAGAAGAAGGCCATTATCCAAAGAGGATTTTGGACTTGGGATATTTTAGAATTTGATTATGTTTGGCTACCACAGTAGCACATTGACCTGTATATCTTGTATTTTCCACTATGCCAAAAGATGTAGGTAATAATCCAAAGGCTGGAGGAATCAAGGTTCTTTTGTAAGTTTGTTTATCTTTTAGAATACCAGGATCAACTTTCCTGAAACCTTGGCTTAAGAGCTGCTGGAGATTAGAAGCTAAGCAAACTGGCACTGCCAAGAGGTGTCCCTCATGGGATTTGGCCCAATTCCAGAGCTGGTTTTATTTCTTCTTCCTTTTGAAAAGTGACAGTGCCTCTTCCCCAGGACAGGATATCCAAGCACACTGTATATACACTCTGGAAAGTCATGCTTACAACTGTCACATGAAAGAATTTGCAAAGTTACATTTCCACACTGTTTTGGCTCCCTCCATATCCTGACAATAACCAGACTGTATGTTTCACTTGTCCTGAAGCCATATATAAATAATAAAATGATATAAAGAATAGAACAAACTGCTTTCCAAAAACCTGGCCTGTAAATCACACAGTACCGCAGAGTTCGCTTCCAAAACATCCAAACTCTTTCTGGGTGCCAATATGATCTTCAATAAGATGTACCACAGGAGACTCACTAAATCACCTTTGATAAGGGCCAATTAATCTTCTAAAGTGACCATCTCAGGAGTGGAACATGGACCTATACCATGGGTTCAATTCATAGCAGGCTCCCTAAAAAAAATCTTACTAAAAATCATTACATGAGAAGGAAAAAAAAAATAGATGTCCTGGGAATATTACCTGAAGTAGTTTATCATAGGGGCTTTTATGTCACATCACAAATGAATCTTTTTAACAATACAAAAAAAACAGGTTTTCTTACTGAGAACCTAAAAAACTAGAGAAGTAAAACTAATATTGGTACTCTGCTTACCACTGGTACACTGAGCCTCCGTTAGTGACTCAGCCTAGTATAGTTAGAAGGTAAGTAGGCTGTTTTAGGTTTTCATATCATTTAAACAAAACTACTTTATGGAAGTATAATACACAGGCAGAATGTATGCAGCATAATTTCTACATTGTAAATGCAGGTAAATTATGCTCGGATCAACACAGTGCCTAATATCTGCATGTCCAAAGACACTTTCATGGTGCCTCCAAGTCATAACCTCATTCTCATCTCCTAGGATAACTACAGCCTAACAGCTAAAACTATAAATCAGCTGTTTTAGAAGCTTTTACAAGTCGAGTCTTACAAGGCAGTTCTTGTATGATGGTTTTTGTTTGTTTAATGCTGCGTCTGTGACATTTGTCTTGGCTGCTACAGGTCAAAGATCATCATTCTTTTTCATTGCTATATAGTACTCAGTCATGTGCACATACTGCAATTTATTCTACTGCTGAGACATACATGTCTACTACTGACTTTTACACCATTGCAAGACACATTGTTCTTAATATAATTGTGCACATATTTTGGTGCACACTTCTGTGCAGATCAATTACATGTAAACCTCAAAGTAGAATTTCTGAGTCCCTCAGTAACCTGCAAACACCGATGACATTCCTTCAAAGTATATGATGCTCAAATTGAGAAATAAGGAAAAGGCATAAAGGAAGTCTGCCATGTCATATGAGTGGGAGCAGCCGACAGCCCGGACATGACAGTCTGTCAAGAGATTATCTGGTTATAGAAGTTTTATCATGCCCATTATTGTAATTATCATGCTATCTATCTAATTTGAACATGGTTCCAACAAGTCCTTTAGCTTACTGTCAAAACAGATCACAATGTTTCCATAGGCAGAGTATTCTGAACTTGGAAAAATGCAGAGACCTGGTCTGTACTCTAGAGACTAATTATAAAACTGGAGGCCAAAATTTTAAGTTAGTTAATGGCTCTTCTGGCTTTAAAAATATGGCTTCTACTAGCAAGCATTCTGTGGTGCTTAGAGTATGTCATGGAACATTTTCTACTTATTTTAATATGCATTAATTGAAAGTTCCCAGCAATGTGGAACTGATTGTCCTGAACCTGGAGTGGAGAAATTACTTACCTCTCTCATTTCTGTCCTTTCCCATAAATGAGGATAGACCTTGTATGTCTAAGGTCTCTTCCTCCTGAAAAAACCTACTATTTTGCATCGGATTGCTCCTAATGCAGAGATGCCAGTGGCAGGATGTACATGGGGCTGGGCTGGGCTCCAAGTGAAAGAATAAGTATAACAGGATGGAGGTTGCCTGCCTTGCTTCTTAACTATATGTACCTGGATACTAGACAGTCCTGTTCTGCTCCCTTCCCTCGGGAGATGGTGACAATTATTTCCACCAATGGAGGTTCTTGGTCAATGGAAGAATGATCTCGGGAAGTCAGAGGAAGTTCAAAGAAAAATTTAAAAGGTATGCATGGAAGAGCAAAAGAGAATTATTCCCAATATCTCTTAAGTAGCATCTCGTGGCAAACCAGGACAGAGGAATGATGAAATAATATGGAAAATTACTTGTGTAATACCATGTGCATATTAAAGGATTTCACATGTATGTACAAACACGTACATGGGTGCGCGCGCGCGCGCACACACACACACACACACACACACACACACACACACACAAAGATGCAAACTTCATCCAGGTATCCTAATATCCTAATGTCCTCTTTTCTATAGGGATATTTTAAGGTCCAGGCTTCTTTATAGTTTTATTCCCACACTAAAATTTTAACCGATATACATGAGCTTGCTTTTGTGAGCTATGCTGCATGATCACCACACTTCTACTGTTCAGTCTCAAGTAAATTATATTAGCTCCCTCATCTGTAAAATTAGTATAATTAATGTACTTCCTTCATATGGTTGCTTCAAGAGTTAAATGATTTGTTTTTCTCTAAAGTACTTAGATCAGTACCTGCCACATAAAAAGCACAACTGTTTGCTAAACAAAAATAAATCTCTTTTGGTGTAATCATACTTTTCTTTTTTTGGCTTCTATTCCTGAATGTTGCCTTGGGGGAAACAACTGCCAAAGATTGATGTCTCCCAAAAGAAAAGCAGGAAGGAGGCCAAAAAGAGGAAAGAAAGAAAGAAAGAAAGAAAGAAAGAAAGAAAGAAAGAAAGAAAGAAAGAAAGGAAGGAAGGAAGGAAGAGAAAGAAAGAAAAGGAAGAAAGGAAGGAAGAAAGAAAGAAAGAAAGAAAATAGTTTTATTGACTAGTTCCAATGACCTAGTACTATTATCTTTTAACATGACTATTCTAGGCCCATGAGATGGTTCAGCAGATGCTGACACTTGCTGCCAAGTCTGGCAACCCGAGTTCAATCCCTGCCACCCACACAGTAGATGGTAGGAAAGAACTGAGTAGCACTGGTTATTCTCTGACATCCACATGCATAGCCCCCGACACAAATAAATAAATGCAATGCAACGATGGGACTGATTATTTAGTGCATTAGCACAGGATAGAGCTGCCCTCCAAATATTTATAGTTATGCTCACTCACAGACAGATGCTGTCAGTCCTTTTTCCAGTGAATGGCAGTGAATGCAGAAACTCATGGCTGCCCAAGGTGCTCAGAATAAGTGACAGAGGAGTGTTCAGTCCTAATCAAAACATTTTAAACCAATTCCGCTGAGGCCCAGAGAACATTTTGGAAGAAGGGGCAGAGAGAATGTAAGAGTCAAAGGATTAAGAAGGACGGCTAGTATGATTTTCTAGGCAACACACAACCATAACAACCATGAATTCAGAACTCCCGCATAGGGTAAACACAAGAACAAGCCCATCAACGTTCGTGCATGGATGGAGAAGGAGCCCATTGGCCTAGAGCTTCGAGTGTCTAGCTGGCCAGTGAGCCCCAGGGATCTGCCTGAATGAAATTCAGATCCTCATTACACCAAAAATACCTAATCAACTGAGCTATCTCTTGAGCCTTTCTTTCACATCCTTTGTTGTTATGAAATCTGGATTTTCAGTTTTGCAAACCATAATGAGATCAAACCATGGGACGTACCCAAGTTAGTGCACAGTACCCATAACAACACAGCCTCTGTAGAATACTCATGTTCTGATTCACCAACCTCCCTATCCACTTTATCTCTAACGATATCCTACCATAACTCTCATACATAGTTTCGTTTTAAATTAAACTTTATTTTTCAAAACCTTGCTCAATCTTTGCTTTTTGTTTGGCTTTGTTTTCTTCTTGATACAAAGTCTCTTATATCTCAGGCTAGCCTGGAACTTCTTGTGTAGTTGGAGATAACTTTGAACATCTTATCCTCCTGCCTCTAAACCCCAAACGCTAGGATTAGACATGCCCTTTTTATGCTCCATCATTGTTATAAATTATATCCTTTGAGCAATGCAACTTAAAAGACATAAACATATGCGCAGCTGTTAAGATACTTGAGCATGTCTCTGAAGGTCTGTGCTCAAACATAAAGCCTGTCCTATCTCTTTCCTTTATCTTCCCCTAATAAACCCAGCTCTGATTTATTCTAACTTGCACTAAAATTATCTTCAGCAGCGAAAGTCAAGATCCCTGCCATGCCCAAGGAGAATCCCCTATGTTCAGGAATTCCTCTGGCTAAAGCCAGCAGTATCTGGCCTATTCCCACCGCCACTAACAGGATAGCCACGGTCTCCCTGCAGCTGAGTAAAAATTCTCATTTTTGTGAAGACTTTCTGCAACTCATGAGAGTGAAGAACACATTTCAATCCAAGGTTTTGGGGGCTGGAATGTGGGCTTAGGTTTTGGGAGCCGGGGGCTTCCATCCTAGATCAGGTACAAGGTCATCCATGCTGAGATGAGCTGTGCCAGAAAGAAAATGACTCTGAAAGGTCACGGGCATCTCTGCATCTGCACAGCTTTCACCCAATTACCCCTCAACCTGGGCTTACCTTACCTTCCTTCTGTGTTACCCCATGGTTCAGAAAGTGTGATCATAGCACTGATGGGCATGAACTGTCATGTTTCACAAACATCTGGCTGCGTAACTCTAGAGAACTTGCTGTGGTCCATGGGTACAAAGTGAAACAGGGAAGTTAACCTGCTGAGACATGAATCCACGCTCACCTTCTTTAGGAGGACTTTTAGGCATCGGTGCTTGGATTTAAGTCGATAGTTTCTACAAGTTTCAGGGTTGTAAATGGAATGATTTTCTCCCTTACACTATGGCATTTGGGCAAGTACTGACTCCCAGTAGGCAGGTGTAGAACAGGGCATGTGTAAGTATAGCCCATGAGAAACATCTAGCCTTATGCATGGTGCATGGTGTATGCTCTACAAACACTAGTTTGTTGTCTTCTATCCTCCTTTCTCCATCATAACAGACTGCATATATCTATCCCATAGCATTGATGATTGGACGTGAGGACTGGCTCCTACTTTTGAACATAGCCCTGAGTCCCTTATATTCACAGCCTTCAGATGGCCAAGACACACAACAAACAGATAGTATTAATACTAACAACCATGAAATGGAATGAGATCCAAAGCTCCTGCCAAGAACAGGCCAGCCCTTTAGAGCCTTTGGAATTGGTACTATAATGGTGAGAAGAAAGGGGTTGTCCTTACATCAGTGGTTTGAAATCCCAGATTTCCTGTACTTTCTGATTGGGAGGGTTGATCAACCATTTCCCCAAAGCTTATGGCATCAAAATTCCACAGAGAGAACACTGCTGCTTCAAAATGTCATCCTTATCTCCTCCTGTTTAACAAACGGAAAATGAAAATCTGGAATCACTCAAAATGTTTCCTAAATTCCTTGTACAAATGCCAGTATGTACAAGGGAGAAGATCACTCTGTTTACAATCCAGCGACTTGTAGAAACCATCCTAGGAGATCAAAGTGCAAGCCTATAAGGTGCACCTAAAGGAATTGAGTTCGGAAACATCGTTTCCAATCTAAGCAAGTGAGCTACCAGGACTCACTCTCTGTCTGTAGCCAAAAAAAAAAAAAAAAAAAAAAAAGCAAGTTCTCCAGAGCTGGGTCCTCAGAAGCAAGTGAAACTTGTCCACCTTCTCAACTGGATCTCAAACACTCCTAGATCATGACCTCCTGGTTTCACCAGGTTTGGACACCTAAGGAGTGGTAGCGAAAGAGCAAGTGAGCTGGAATAGGAAGGAACAGCGTTTGAATTTAGAAAAGGTAATCATGGTGTCCCAAACCACAGAAGACCCTGTAACCACCAGATGTGCAGCCCACAGATCTTCAACATGGTTTGAGCGGGTGATCTGTAAGACATGACCCACGGATCTAAGAACTCATTTATATTCCACAATGCTGAAACAGACTTAAAATGAATTACCTCAGGAAGAAATGTGGAGAACTATGTAGTGACACACAGCACTGATATCCACAGACTGAAAAGTTATAGGTAAACCTATTTTTGTCCCTATAAATTAAATAAAGAGAATCTGGAATCAAATCCGAATTTTCTTAAACTTACTGTGCAGGTACTTCCAAGGGACAGTATGACACTTCTGGGGATTTTAAAAAACAGTCAGTGAAGGTCAGAGTATCAGCATGTAAAAGTGTAACTTTAGAACCTAGTATGTGTGAATTTTGCAGTCTAGGAGTCTCTGTGGGTGTTCAAAGCTAGAGACTAACTCAGCTTTTCCATATCAGTACTTTCCTCCACACTTGTCCTCCTTTTATCCAGTTAAGGGGGGCTATTTTGGGTTAACCCTGTGGTGCCAGTTTAGATCTTAAAGGATATAGGCTTTTTTTTCTGTTATTCCTTTGGGGATTACTGACTACTGGCATAAATATTTGTCAAAAATAAAACTCCTCATTTAAAAAAAAAAAAGGTTATGCTGTTATACAACTTGGGTGTGGTGATGGTGCACATCTGTACCCCTGACCCTCCGGAGGCTAAGGCAGAGGGTGAGAAATTAAAAGAGCCAGCAGAGCAGCAGAGCAACACAGCAAGACTCTGTCTGAAAACAAAAACAGCAGTTGAGTGTGTACTTGGGAGACACTGTAGATGTTTCAAGCTGGGATCAAAGTCTCCAACTCTGTAAGTCTATGTTTTCTCTCTACAAAGTCGCTCCTTTGATTCCATGGAAGGGCTACCATGGGTTAACCCTGAGATCTGGTTTTGACCCTGGTCACTTTGAGCTGTCTTCAGCACCTTCTCTCCTTTGTACTTCATCAGCTCTCCTTTTCTTGGTGCACCTTCCTCCTGCCTGGGGCAGGTGCCCACTCAACTGGAAAGCAGCCAAGGCCCTACTTCTCAGCCATCCTTTTCTCTGTGATCTTCCTGGCTAAGCACGCTGGTGGCTGCAGAAGACAGGCAAGTGCTGGATGCCTAGGACATCCTTAGGATGACTGTGATTGTGAGGGGCTGTGTCCCCATGGCAGAGCCTGATCCAAGGCTCACAAGCCTCTACTGATACCATGCTCATGCTCTGGGTAGTGCTTAGTTAAGTAAACCCAGCAGCACCATAAGGGTGTGGAACACTATCAATAAATTTCTCTAAAAGAAATTTTGCTATTTTTAAATGTGAAATACTGGAATTGAAATATTAAATTGTTTGCATGACTAAATAGCATCTTGAAACTTTGGGTAGTCCAATATTGTCATATATTTCCTGAGCAGTTACAGTATACATAACCATGCCAAATATATTTAAGTTGTTTTTTTTTTTTTTTTTTTTCTTTTAGTCCAAGAAGTTTTCAGGCTTCTTCTGGTCGACAGATAGGGTACAAAATAATTCTTTCTTTAAAAAAATACCAGACACAATGGGAAATCACATAAAAGCTGAGAACAAGTTAATATAAATACCAGACAACCTAGAGTAATCTAAAAACCTAAAAATCATCCTAACGGAAGTACTTAAAATGGAGCTCTCATATGTCAATGATTACATCCACACCCAGGTCCAGGTCCCAATAGAAACTCAATAAATGTATGTTAAGTAATGACTGAATGGATGGATACAAACTAGCTCTTCTGTTAGAAAAACAAAAAAGTCACTGTATTTTTCTCATCCATGTCAAATCAAAGTTAGAAAAAACAACTGACAGAATCTGCTGTCTCTATTGGAATTAAGTTACCTTTTGTGCAAAATTTTTAGGTTTGAGTATAGATCAGTGTTAGAACACTTTCCTAGTGTGCGTGAGGCCCTGGGATGGACCCCCAATCCCTACCACTGCAAAGATCATAAAATTAGTTTGCTGCCCCTTTATTTAATAAATGATGAAAGAGAAAACAGAGATATTTTCAGTGCAAGAAGAAAGTATGTGTGGTTAAAAGACACTGGAACAGAATCAAAGAAGTGATCTGAAGAATAAACACACACACACACACACACACACACACACACACACACACACACACATTCAACTGAGACATCTTCCAGAAAGTATTTTTAGTCAACCAAGACAAATACTAGACTATTTTAACCGTCCATATCGACAAAAGAGAATTGTTGAGAGCGTGAAAACACATGTCATGGTGGGAAGCGTTGGACATGATTTTGAATTATCCAACCACAAATATGCCCAAGGACAATTGATCATGTGCCTGATAAACTTTTTTTTTTAATAATATTTCTCTCTTCATTCCTAGACAGACATTGTTTCCTATTGTTATTCTCTGTGCTCTATTCTGGTTATTTTTCAAATTGACCTTCCTTTTCTTGTTAAGATTCCCTTCAAAAGACAGTGGTTCTTTGGGGATGAGGCAGGCAGAGAGAAAGGAGAGAGAAAAGGAGGGAGAGGTGAAAAACAAACCAGACAAGCAAGGAAATGGATCAAAGATATTTCTGGTGACAGAATTTCAAATGCACATGGAAATGAAAATCCATTTAGGAAACGAAGTCCCTCACAGTAGTATTTTTAAGCAGTGAAGCTTTTGAACCAGCAGCAAGTAATGCTGTCTTATTCTTAATTTCAAAGGCTCAGGAATCTGCCTGTGGTCCCAACTATTTTTGGTGAAGCATAATAATGAAAGCCATTTTTTTTTTGTCCATATGCCTTAAGTATATTTTCCCTTTCTGCTTCTACAGCGAGGGATCCCTATTCCAACATGGTTTCTTTCTAACAACTCCTCGTGCTTTTTCAAGCCGAGCGCTGGCACTGCTTACGACCATTGCAAAGAGGAGAGAGGTTAAGAGGGAGCAAGAATGCAAGAGCAAATGCATGGGCAAAATATAAAAGAATTTCCCACTGCCTTGAGCCGGCCCATCTGTTCCTGTTGTCCAGCGGCAGCCCTCAGTAGGCGCGCCATATCGTTCAGTCCCACGTATAAATTTGTTCTGTAAATTAAAACGTTGGCTTGTGATCCTTTGGTGTTTAAGAAGGTGAGTGATGGCCTGGGCGGGAGTATGTTTGTGTAGAAATGTGTCATAAAAGATGATGTCTTGGCCCCAGAAATGCAGGGTTCAGGTTTAGCCATTTGTTAAAAGAAGAAGAAAAAAAAAGAAAAGAAGAAAGTACCAGAGTTAAACACAGCTAACACATCATGAGAGTGGGGTTTTGCCAAGTGTCGCTTTCTTTTGAAAATGTCAGCTTTTACTCTGTGTTTTTAAAGGAATAGTTTTAGCGTTTTCTTTTAAAGTGATTCCTTGCTAACTCGGATTATTTTGGCTCCTAAGTGCTAACACACAGCAACAAGTAGTAGGGTCTTGCATTGACCAAAATATTAAAACGCTATCAACTGAATACTCGCTTCGTGCATATTTAGTGGGTAGCTATGGGTTTGTCATGGTGTGACATTTGGTTTTGGAAATGATTAAGCATAGATAGGCCAGTTCAGTTAGTCTCTAATTTTGAGGCTTGAACATTACAATATGGGTAATGGATTAGAATGTGAATTTTTAAACCATCTTTTCCTGTCCTATGTGCCACTGTTTTTCATCTTGCATATTAACTAAAACAAGTAAGTTTCTGCCACCCATCCACAGAGCTTTTGGGCAAATCAGGTTTGAGGGAAATGCATCCAAAGACAGATATCAAAACCAGATTAGCTTCATCAAAATACATTTCTTCTCCAAAAACAGTTCCTATGATGTTCTGATATTCCCACGTGACTTAGAGTTCTTTAGAGACAGAAGTGAAACTCACTCGTACTCCAAGTTGACCCGTTACCACGTAAGGTGATATTTAATTTTGGGGAACTGATACAGTCTGATAATGTGCCTTGTCGGAAGCACCTGTATTGCAGCGGTGTGCTGTGGACATAGATCTCTAAACCTAAGAGATAAAATACTAATGGTAATTTGGGAAATGGTCAGAAGCATTATAGGTACTAGTGATTTTCTCTACTAGTGTCCAGAAGATCTTATTGGTACGTTCATGTTTTTAGAAAATTCTTAAATTAATAAAGATTTCTCAAGGGTGAAACCTTTAGTGCTTTCTGTGGAGGCGGTCAATAATTACTGCTAAGTTATTTGTTACTTTCATGGAGTCTGTGTTTGAAAGGAATGAATACAAGTCCTCTTGATGGGAACTCTGCATGCTAAAGCCCTATGCCACCTTAGTCCACCAGAAAATGAATTGTAAGGCAAAGTTGGTGCCATAAGTGTGTTCACCCAGAAGCACATTCATAGTTCTTGTATTCAGAATGACGTCTGGAAAATTCACTTAGTTCAACTCCAACAAGTTTGCTCCTAACTTCAGTAACCATGGGAATAATGCCTTTTTTTCTCCTGTACATGGAGATGCTTTACCACTAACATTGAAGTAAACTGTTTTAACTTCTTTTAACTTCTCTTTTTATAAACAGAAGTTCAGTCCACCCCATTTGGTCACAGTGCATCTCCAATCCATAGATGTGAGGGGTGGGGGGGGGGGGAATCAAAATCTAAGTGACATGATATGATTTATTGGCCTGAAAGTTTTATTATTTTTTTTAAATTTTACAATAGACCTCTATTACAATAAACCCAAGTCACTATCTCAATTCAGTGTCATCATTTCTACTCACCCCCATTTTAAGATGTCGACTTGCTTGTTATTAACACTCTCTAGGTACTTTATCAAATGGTAAAATGTATGGCCTTAGAAAGGGCCAAAAGAGAAAGCATATTCCTCAGGCATTCCGCAGCAAAGCGGCAAGCAGGGCAGCCTTCGCCATGCCCCCAGAGAACTAAGCCTTGATCACTCATTACAATTGTTTCCACAAGCGCTTCTTCAATTGCACACCATGGAAATAAGCTCCATGTGCAAGCCTGCACACTCCTCTCCCAGGGATGGTGAAGATGCCAGTCACTGCTGGTCTTGGAACCCAAAACGTATGCAACAGTCCCAACTGCAGTGAAGGAGACTCGCAGAGGGACACAAGACAAGTGAGACAACCACGTCGCCTTGCGACGGAGAGGAACAGACCCGAATTCTGCTGATGAAGAAAATTTATGTTATTTTTTTTCTCTCTCCCACCCTCCCTTTCCCTCCCCATCTCTCTCATCTAAAACCAAAATTTAAAGCTTATGAAGGTCACTGTTTAGAATTGCCCATTGTAATTGAATGTTACTAGTTAGAATATAATCAGGAAAGATGAGCTTGAAATACAATCTTTGTAAAATCAAATCACGGTATAAATAGATAAAATTAAGGAGAGAGAGAGAGAGAGAGAGAGAGAGAGAGAGAGAGAGAGAGAGAGAGAGAAGAAACTAGGCTTAAAAGTATGTAAGAAAGAAATCTGTGTTTAGCCAAGATATATGTTAGATTTCCCTCTTCTATTTAATTGCATTTCACTTAAAATTAGATATTAGGTTTGCTTTTATGTCAAATGTTTCCACTGTGAAACCACAGATGATTCCCAGTTAAAAATGAGAAAACATGGCAAAAATACTACAACGTTCTCTCACTTTCAAGTGCTAATATAATGTTTAGTACAGAAAGCAGAGAAGGACATGGAAAGTGAAATTATTTCTTTTCTGGAATATTTCATCCTGCAATCTGGATCAGGCTACTCTTATTATCCTGCAAAGTAAAGCTCATTTTATTAAACTTCTTGAATCATTTATTTTTCTCAGAACTTACTGCTCTGGCAACAGCTTGCCTACTGCTTTCAAAAGAACGTCTGCAAATAGGCCCCGTGGAGCTTTGCGTTTCGTTTGAAGCATGGACCGGTTCCTGATGCGCTGCGTGTTTCCTGAACAGGAAGCAAAAACTGGGTGTGGAAGTTGGATCTCCACCATCCAAAATGTCAGGATTTTACCTCCCTCCGTTTACTAAAATTTTTCATCTTCATCCCTTTTGAAAGATGAAATTCTCATTGGCGGTGAGATAAAGGGATGGGGCCCTGGTCCGACAGGAAGATAGCTGGATGTCACACACTGGAAGATTTTTTAAGTGCACTAACTTAGGACTGGGAGTACAGGAGGAAGGGTAGAATGGGTTACTGCAATAAAACTGAGAAAGTTTGCAAGAAAAAATGCAAAATAAATGTCTGAATAAGTTGAAGGAGTTAGATGATAACAAAAGAAAAAGATCCAATTATAAAAAGGGGGACTTCTCTACCTTATCTCCTTTTTAATGATGCATGAAATGTGAATAAAACAGTCCAACACTTTTAAAAGATATAATAAAGTAAAAGAAAAGAAAATCATAAGGAAGTGAATCCCTGACTTTTTCAACTGAGGGTTAAATGTCCAAAACCAGTGATGTACAGAAAGCCAAAAACCAAGCTTCATTCAGCCAGCACGGCGCTTTCACCCCCACAGAACTCAGCTGATTTTCCACATCCCAACACCCAGACAGGTGAGGGAAGGTCACTTCCAGACACTGGGGTCCCAAAGGTGACTCACATGTCCTACTGGAAAAACAGCTGCTACCCTTTTCCATTTCTAACAAAAGCTATTTTGTCTATGGAGAAATGTTTTCTATTTTCAATTTTACTAATATGTAGATTTTTTTTCTCAAACCTGTGAAATGTACAACATTTTTTTTCCTTTTTTTTGTTTGTTTGTTTGTTTGTTTTTTTCGAGACAGGGTTTCTCTGTATAGCTTTGGAGCCTGTCCTGGAACTCGCTCTGTAGACCAACTGCTCTTGAACCCACAGAGATCTCACTGTTCCTGCTTCCTGGGATCAAAGGCGTGCGCCACCATTGCCCAGCAACTGTCATGCCTACTATTGTTACCAGAAGGCCACAATAAATACATAATACAAAATCAGCCGTAGTGTAGTATGTTTGTCACTTCTGTTGAGTCAAAAGGTCACAGCTACGGCTGTAGATTCTGATTTCATCTTTGGAAAAGGTAATATACTTTTCATAGTCTAACGTGTTGTGTAAAGAGCAGAAACCTGGGTTGGCTTTTCATCTCCGTGAGTTGAAGAGGCTCTGGCAAGAGAATTCATTGAATTAATTAAAGATATGCTATTAAAAAAAATGTACTTCCTTCCCTGTCCGTTTGATAATGATAAAAGAAGACAGAATAACCAAGTAATAAGTAGGCACACAGAGACCCACAGGAAGTCTCAGGGATCTTTGATTAGGTCTTAAGTTGTACTTTCAGACCAATGAGGTGACTCGGGGGTTTAAAGCAGTTGCTACACAAGTCTGATGATCTGAGCTCGTCCTGTAACCCACAGTGGAAGGTGAGCATTGACTCGTGAAAGTTGTCCTTTGACTTCCACGTGTGTGCTATGATATGGATGTGCCCCCACTAACACACATCATAGACACATGTGTGCATGCATGCATGTATACACACACACACAGAGAGAGAGAGAGAGAGAGAGAGAGAGAGAGAGAGAGAGAGAGAGAGAGAGAGAGAGAGAGACCGACCTAGGGAGTTCCAAGCCAACCAGGGCTACGTAGTGAGACCCTATCTCAAAATAAATAGCTATCTCTGTCAGTATTACGGTATATTAAATCTCGGTCATTGAAGTCTTTGTCTTGTTTTGGTCCTAGTCAAACTGCTTGGATTTGTATTTTTGTTCCTTGGGGAAGAGTTCATAGTAAGAATTTATTATGAAAACAAACTTTGCTAGTGCAGAGGATTGGGGAAGAGCAGATTCACAAAGTGTGTGCCTAGTGTGTCACACAAGTAAGTATTCACATAGTAAGTGCACAATAAATGTTGACTGGCGAGAAGGGTGAGCCTGGAAACAAGGCGAAAACTGAAATGAGAAAATGGAATGCTAAAAATGGCGGAGTTAATTCCAAGCTACACTCTTCAAAAGGTACCCCAAGCTACCATTTCCCCCATTCTGTTTCCTTATCTGTAATCACTGTCTTTCATCTCCTCAAACATTTCAAAATGGACA
The DNA here is from genome assembly GCF_949786415.1 of Peromyscus eremicus. Lineage (NCBI taxonomy): Eukaryota > Metazoa > Chordata > Mammalia > Rodentia > Cricetidae > Peromyscus > Peromyscus eremicus. The sequence continues at coordinate 45,789,366 of NC_081433.1, read as the reverse complement.
GTTTGCAAAGAGTTCCGACTTCTAATAAGCAAGCCAAACTCTTTTCAAAGTCTTCCTGTTTCTATTTTTGCCTGAAATGTAGGAAAGTTTGCTTCTGCTCTGTAAGCAAGAAAAAAAAATGTAACATATGGGCAGGGACTGCGTAGCCTACATGGAGATCCCTAGGTTAAAATTACTAAAAGAAAATTCGAAAGGCAGCATTTACACGCTGATTCTCAACAACCCACCCGACTTCTAAAGTCCTGATAACAAATTCAAATCAAAACACAGGCCAAAACTAAGACTCAATCTCAGATTCTCCTAAATTGACGGTGTTCTACTGGAGACCTCTCAGAATAAAGTGAGGCAGCCCCACATGAAAGAGCAGCAAGAAACCCCACCTGTGTACCACGCCAGCCTGCCACGTAGGGTAGATGAGGGGGAACATGTGGCTTGGCAGCAAACTGGGCAGGAAGCAGCCACTGGGCCATAGGGATGTTGTGGATGGGGAGGAGGGTGCCGGACACTGTTAACTACTGAAGACAGACATTATGGCATGCTTAAAAACAGAAGAAAAAAAAAAAAACCCTGTAACTCCTCTAAGACATAGTTTCACTGTCAAGATTCTAGGTTCTAGAAAAATCAAAAAGTAACCTTCGGCCTCTTGGAATTTTAGGTTTGTCTTTTCATTAGGAAGGGACAAATTACAACCTCCCCTCTTAGTTTGGCAAACAGCTGCCTGTAAACCAAGCCTCCCTCCTCTCCTGAGGCAACGCAATACTTGCCCTCTTTCTCCTCTGTTCTTATGCATATCAGAACCATCTGAAGAATAAGCATTATGACATGAAATCGACTCGTGCTTCCTAAAATACGGAAGTTCCTTACCGGACAGCTTTCCATAGCAGCTGTTGACTGAAAGCATACACTTAAAAATCACTTCAAGTTGTATCCTTAAGTTTCATTGCCTTTAATTTACCATTTGTGTTCTATTACCATGATAATCTGTATGCCTGATATGGAAAAACAGAGATATGGTTTTAGCTCCTAAAAATTTGCTGTCCTTCTGGTAGATCAAACTGCAACTAAGTAGACACTTCCTTCCATCTTCAGTGTCCAACTATTTAATAGTAGCTTCAGAGAAGGGGGACTTCAATCTTCCAAGAAAAGTAGTATAGAAATATAATGCAGCCATTGAAGTGTAAAAAATACCATGTTTGAGGCAGGCGGTTTAGTGGGTCTACCTGGGAAGCCTGTTGTTTTATTTAAGTACCATAGTTTTAAAATGACTCTAAATGTTGATGTGTTTAGAAGCCATTTTTATGTGGTTCCAAGCATTAATATGCTTATAAGCTAATGTAATTTTGAAAATTAACAAACATAGAAGTATGATAAGCAAATGAGTAGTGTAATACATTGTTTTTAAGCATATATTGCAAACCCAAGCAAGTAAAGCTAAAAAGTATTTTTTTTTTTACTTTTATGATTCCATCCAGAAGACACACGGCAGATAACTGATACTGAATTCCTATTAATTTGTGCAAAGGCTGATACAGACTTAGATAATTTTTGCGCTCCAACATTATGCTAAAGTAACAAGTACAATTTTTTTTCTTCAAGATATGCATATCTAAAGTATTTTTTTATTGTTTGTTGCCTTCTTTTATCGAATAAGGTGTGATACTAAGGAGCAAATGGCATTTATGGCTGTTTGCTTAATACAAATTCTACGAAGCCGGTCGCTTCTGTCACTTCTGTGACCTCCTAGAAGTCTGGACATCAATGCTCCATAGTTCTAAAATAATTTCCCTTCAAGTTGTTTATCGATGTTTAAATTGTTACAAAGATGCATTCCATGAGAAAACTCTTTAGATGATAACTCAATAAAACAACACACCACACAGGAGCCTGAAAGCGCTGTTTTGGATTAGAAAATTCGGTTTTAGACTCATAGTTTCGATTTGCAGTGAGAATGGATGACTCAGCCTGGAAGACTGTTCAGCTCAGCACAGTTGGGACTATGGCAGAAGTGACTGGCTTGCTTAGTGAAATATCAGAATCTTTCCTTGCCCAAGACTACAGTCTAGTGCAGAAACAAGGATCATTCTTATCCGTAAGACAGAAGTCATCGTTCATAAGAAACCAAGTAAATACATTAAGCAAATAATCGAATGACAGAACATCTAAGGGTAGATTCATTTCAGGCAAGCAAGAAAGAATAGCAACCATTTAGTTTCTGTAGTGTGTTTCAATAGATGAAATGATTGACTTTTTTCTCCTAGATTTTTAGTTTGAAAAATAGCAAACCTCTAGGCATATTGACAGAACATACAAAGAATACCAAATACTTTGGGGCACCCATTTTTAAATATTTTGCTCCATATATCTTCCCCCCTCTCTCTCCTTCTCTTTAAGAGAGAGAAAGATTGAAGGAGCAAGAGGGAAGGGAGAGAGTTCTTTTTCTGCTGACATATTTGAAGCTTCCATGAAATTGATGTAACTAAGAGCACCCTGCTATAAAGCCATCACATTGCCGTTTCCCCAAGAAATTTACCATCTAATTACAGCCCTTCCCTGACGCTTTGTGGATTTACTTTTAAATTTAGAATCCAATCAATAATTACACAATGTATAGAACTATTCATTTATGTGAGTCTTTAGACTATTTTAATCTGAAATAAGTTGTCACCTTGATAAAATGAGAATTTGCATTCTGAAAATTAGTCCTGAGACTCATCAACTAGTACTAGCAGCAGATAATTATGAAAGCAACTTTTAAGACATGTCCTTATCCCTAGCCCCCAAAATATATATTTTATCATATCACCTGGAACACTCCAACTCAACTAATCTCAAGTGATGTGAAGCAAATAAATAAATATAAATAAGAACAGCATATTTGAAACTAACTTGGAGCTTAAGGCAAAAGATCCTATATATCAAGTTTTGTACTTAAAACTCAACCCCCAAATAAACCGTTGATTAGGCTCCTGTGTGTAGCTCACAGTTAACAGTAAAATTATTGAAACAGAAGAGGCAGCCAAGCATATACTATTTATTCTGATTAGCTCCTCATTGCTCAAACCCTCTGCCTTTCTTTCTCCCTGACAGTCATTTATGTAACAATTTGAACACATTCCAGCAGAGGTTTCGTAGATATCATTAATGACTAGTTATATTAAATTTATATTCCTTCTCAGAATATTTCCCTTCCTCCCAGTTGTCAGATTTTAAGAAAAGTGTATGTTTGTTGAAAATTAACTCACTGCTTGCAAGAAAACCTTCACATTACTAGAAATGTGGTGCTAACGCTCTACCAAACGCTCACATTATAATCTTACAGATTTAATGTTTCATGTTCAGATGTGTCCGTAACACATACATCTCAATTTTGGGTGATAAAATGATGATTCATTTATTAACATTCATGAACAGACACGTCAATACTTCTCCATAACTAAATACACATGTATATATAATGAATCCACTGAATTTATTTTCTAAATCTTGTAACACGTAGATGAAGTGTTTTGTTTCACTTAAAATACAATTTTTCTTTAAAAGGGACAATTGTGTTGAGAGAGAAGTAATGGAAATATCACTATTTTCCTGCTTCTAATTTCTCCATGAAACTCATGAAGTCAATCAGAATAAACTATTTCAATGTAAGTGGTAACAAAGACCAAAGCTTGTCCAGTAGGGGGATTTCTATTGCCACCTAGTGTCTAACTTTATAATGGACTGGTTTCTGAACATGACAACAGTCCTGCAAACTGGAACAGACTCTTTGAAAGAAAAAAGTAACACTTTTCAAATGAAGTCATTTCTTAGTTCTTTCATTAGAAACATCCAACAACCACCAATTTCTCTATGAATCAGTAGGAATGTGAAAACATTTTTTAAAATCACATAGCAAAGAGGAAAATTTATTTCAACAGTGCTCTCTCTTTCTCTCTCTCTTTCTCTCTTTCTCTCTCTCTCTTTCTCTCTCTCTCTCTCTCTCTCAATCGTGTGTGTGTGTATGTGTGTGTGTGTGTGTGTATGTGTGTGTGTAGCTGCATGTGAAGGTATGTGTACAAGTGCATGTATGTATATGTGGAAGCCAAAGAACAACCTAAACAGTCACTCTTCATATGGCTTCTACGTTTCTTCTTTGAAAAAGCACCTGTCATCAGCCTGAAACTCAACAGTAGGCCATGGATCTGCCTCTCTCGGCCTCCCCACACTTGGATTATAAGCAAGTGCCACCGTGTCTAGCATTTCATGTTTTAGCATGGGTTCTGAGCATCAGACTCAGGGCCCTGTGTTTATACAGCATGTACTTATTGACTAAGATATATCCATAGTCATCAAAATTAACATTTTATTATCTTGAATGAGCATAAAGATCCCTAAGATATAATATTCCAATGAAATTTTAAAGTATACTAAGATTGTACCATGATTAACACTGACTTTTCTCATTTTCTAAATTTATTTCTTATAAAAACAATTTAGTTTGGATAACACACTTCATGTATCCAAGGCTTTCTTTGTTTGATAATTAGAGTCTAATTTTAGAAACTTAATTGTTTGTGTACCATCGTGCAAACAACTCAGTTTTCTGCCCAGCAGTCTGAATGTCCCACAACTCACTGATGTGAGAAACATTATTTAAGTAGTTCTAGCAGCACCATGAAAACACCCGCAGTGAGTGTTTCTGGAAATAGACCTCAGCACGGGAATGATCTGATTCAACGAACATTTGAGTAATCAAGTGTTTTCCATGTCATGAGCATAACATAGCAATGCAGATTACAACTCTCTTGAGTGGTGTCATTTAGTGATTTACTGGTCTACAATACGATGGTCAAAGGCAACTTCTTTCTTTATAATTGATGTCAGCAGTTGGGACAGAAATGTCATACTCTAATGTCCTCATAAAGACCAAGTTTTGTTTTAAAATCAAGTTGGGCAGTTTTGCCCTTCTAGACAAAACTCTAGTAGGCGGCATGCTGGAAGAGCATGTGGGCATGATAACCACTCTTCTCTGAAAATAAACTGCCCAATTTGACTTTGGCAAATGGTCAACAAGACTTATCTGCTTGTGAAGTTCTCCATCACATTCATGGTTACCCCATTTAGTTTTGACTTTCCATAGTGTAACAAGTTCCGTGTAATGGGAAATAGCAAGAAGGATATGAACATGTAGAAAATGGCAAGACACATATGAACATGAATAATTTTACATCTCTGTAAATGAGGACAACCTGTCTCTCAACTCTGTTCTGTAAGTTATACCATATAAGACCATGAACCTCTAAAAACGTAAAAGTTGCTATTTATTGTTTAGACTGACTTGCAATTCTAAAAGCCATATATTTTGTCATGTGATGTTTTCCCATGGAAGGCATGGCCTTAGGCTGTGACCATCTTAGTTATCAATATCCACCAAAGCTTGATCACTGTTGCCTTCTCCATGGGTGGCCGTACGACCAAATGCATTGATAAACTTATACGACAATAATTTCCACAGTGTATTTTATAAAAGTAAAAATGTTAATTAAAATTAGAACATGGCAATAAGATGGACTGACTGATTTTTATAAATGCAGTAATAGGAAAATAAAATAGTTACTGAATGACGAAAGAGGAAAAAAAGTGAACGGTGTAACTCTTCTTATAAAAGAGGGAAAAGAAAAAGGTGCCACGTGCCTGTAATTCCCACACTCTTGAAGCAGAGGCAGGAGGACCAGGAGTTCAAAAGCCATGCTTGGCTACATAGCAAGCTTGAGGCAAGCTTAAAACACATGTATAATAAAGATATTTTAGCAATAATTAAACAAAATACATTCCTAAAAATTGTGATTTTTAGTTTCTTTTGTTAATAAACAGCTCTTCTCCAAGTTCCTTAATCTTCTGCTAGCTACTCTACATATACATAGTCCCCTACAATAACTAATTTAAAATGTCACCTGAAGTTTCCAGTATCCCAAACCATATAGAAAACATATATTCATTTCATAAGTTCTCTCAAGGTCATAATTTTTAACCTTGAAGTCACATAAAGGGGACAAATTATGTCACCATCAGTTTGAACTAATGTAAAAAATTTCTAGAATAAGGATTTAAATAATAGAGCTCTATCTTCTTACAGTTTTGCAAGCTAAAATTGAGATGCCAGCAGAGCTGGGTTCTGGTGAAGGCTGTCTTCTAGGGCCTCGCACACTGGAAAGAGAGTAAGAGAGCAGACATCTCTCCTGTAAGTCAGCAACTCCGTTCATGAGAGATCCAGTCTCACAGTTTAATTACTCCCCAAAGGTTCCCCTCTTGATGTTATCACATGGGGGCTTGGGGTTCCCAAATTTGAATTTGTAGGTGGGAAAAAATATTCAGTCCACTACGTGTCTTTAGAATGAATCTGTCCAGGTCAAAAATACCGCAGGTAGGGGTGAGAATGACTGGAGAAGTCTGCGTTCTTCTTTATAACTGTGCCTAACCTCATCAAAGAGGCAGAAAGGATATTTGGAGCCAGCTAGAAAGGTGTTGTTTCATTTTTTCATATTCATTTTTCATTATCATTTTAAGACCTATTTTTAAATAGATGTGTGTGGATGGAGGGGGCTATGTATACTTGAGTGTAGTTGCTCAGGGAGGCGGGAAGAGAGCGTTGGATCCTCTGGAACTGGAGTCCACCAGCAGTTATTGGCTATCCCGTGTGGGTGCTGGGAACTGACCTCGGGTCCTCCTAGTCATTGTCATCTCTCCAGTCCCTATTTCTCTTTATTCTTGAACATTCCATGTGTCATATAATGAAATATATCATACCCACACCTCAGCTCTTACACTATTTCTCTCTCCCCTTCTACAGTGTTACCTGAGACTGCTCACCCCTAAAAGGAACATCTGTCTATTCCACATTTTATGTTGCCTAGCTATGTATGATTATAGCCATATGATTCCCCCATGTTTTTATAAGCAAAACTAGTCAGTCTCCTGTCTATGCTTCTAGGAAATCCTAATAAGCTACAACTATTCGAAAGCAGTGAGACTAATGCCCCAGCAATGGTGATCATACCTGTGTCTCTTATCCAGCATTGATTCGTATACCACTGCCCTGCAGTGGTGATATGCAGTGATACCTGTAGAGGTTTAATAAATACCAGCCAAGTAGATGAGATTTAAAAAGAAACCTGGGAATTTTAATAACTAATTTAGGAGACAAATTATTTCAGAATAAATACTCTTGTCAGAAGCTGCAAACATGATATTAAAATATTCTGTGTTAACTGATCGATGCATGCTCCATGTGAAGTTGTATTGAAAAGTAAGTGTTGCACAGGAAAAGTATCAAGTTGCAAAGACTGGGCAAATGAACATTTCATGAAAGCAAAAGAAATACAGGATTAGACGTTATTATGTCAAAATCAGACACAGAGTTCAGAAGACGGAGAAGTGGTGTGGAGCTAGTCCTGTGCATGAGATGTAATAGGATTGAAACTGACCTTGCAGAGATATTATGTCATGGACCAGTGGGATGAAGAAGTCAGAACAGACAGACAAACAGCTGTAACTGAGGATGAATTTGAAAATATTTTCAGTTCCAGAAATTGACTGACGACATCCACCCTCTCTAAACCAACAAAAACACCTACTGATTTCCTTCTGTCTGAAAGATTGTGGAGAGGAAGTGGAGAGGAAGAATGTGTTTGAAGGAGGAATTCATATTTACTGTCTCCAAAGCACCAGACTTTGAAATAATCACTTTACTCTAGAATTCATAATTAAGAAGTCTTAAAAGTAACAAGAAAAATGCAAAGTGCTCCTAAGTGAATCCATAACCACAGTACAAGGTAAAGATGATTCTTGTCATAGGAGAGTTCTAACTTCAGATATATCCCAAGCATAGACACTATTCTAGCTAGGGCTAATTCTGGATGAAAAGGCACGACTATCAGGTTTGAGGCTTGTGTGAAATTAGAACTGCAAAAAAAAAAAACAACAAAAGTTAGAAATCTGAGAAATCAACTAGAATTATGCCATGGATTGCAGTGGGGATTAAATACAAAGTAATAAACTTAAATTGTATTCCACAGACAGTAACACCAGGGAATAAATGCAGAGGAATGGCGATAGGAAAGTCACATTTTCCGTATGGTAGTTATTTCTGAGATGGTGAATAAATCTGTATGAAAGCCTTCATATAAACAGGACAGGAGATTAGCTGAAGGATAGAGAACCGAATGTGAGCTGAGGGAAGAGCCTTGATGTGAGCTACTGGAATTGTAGAGTTCTGCTTTGAGCACCACTAAAGTCACTGACTAGATGTTAAGTGTAGGGACTATTTGCCTCTGACATTTATTCTTTTCATTTGTAAAAAGATAAAACTGAGCAAAGTCCAATCGTGGGTAACTCCAATACTGGGGGACCCAACACTCTTTCCTAGCCTCTGCAGGCACTGCCCACAGCATGGTGTACAACCATACATGCAGGCAAAACACTCATGGACTTAAAATAACAAAAATACTTTTTAGAAAGTTAGTTCACTGCATAAAACTCTTTAAAGAGTTTGGGTTGTCTCTGTTGCTTGAATAAAGCTGATGACTAAATTTGTTCACTGGCCTTGCCACATGCAGCCATAAACAAGTAACTTACACTCCATTAAGCTCAGTTTCCTTCTTGACAAATAGTGAAAATATTTCTTCTAAAGTTGCTGGAGGATTAAAAGAGGGAGTATAAGTATGGGAGTTTGAATAAGAAAGGTTCCTTTATGCACATATATTTGAATGCATCATCACTGGGGAGTGGAACTCTTTGATAAGATTAGAAGGATTAGCAGGTTTGACCTTTTTGGAGTAGATGTGTCCTCCTGTTGTAGGAGGTGTTGGAGTCTACTGGGGGTGGTCTTTGAATTTCAAAAGTCCATGCCAGCCAGCCCCACCCCCACCTCTCTCTCTCTCTCTCTCTCTCTGCAGATCATGATGCCTGCTGCCATGCTCCCTGCCATGATAATAATTGACTAAATCTCTGAAACTGTAAACAAGCTCCCAGTTAAATGCTTTCTCGTGTAAGAGTTGCCTTGGTCATGGTGTCTCTTCACAGCAATAGAACAGTGACTAAGACGTATAAGTACAGGGTATGATACAGGATGCAGTCCACTGGGTTTCCTTCCCTTATTTCCATATCATTTCCTAAGAATATTTGATATGTATTTAGTTCTTCAAAATTGTAACATTCTATATTCTAACTTACAATAAATGCTTCTCTCTGAATAAATGACTTTTCATGTTCTCTATGCTTTATTGCAATACTTTCCATAGTGTCATTATTAATACAACTTACAGAAAAAAATGAATAAATAAGTTAACAGAGAAATGCGTGAATGAAACAAGTAGATGACTAGGTTTTAACTAAGACAGATATTTCTTGGGATTCTGGAAGTCTCCGATGTGTTCTCAAAAATATGGAATTAGAACTTGGATGGAATAAATCCATGGGACACCTCAGTATATTCTAAGAAAATTGCTGTGGGATGGTCTGTATGTCAAATGTGTTGTTGATTGGTCAATAAATAAATCACTGATTGGTCAGTGGCCAGGCAGGAAGTATAGGCGGGACTAACAGAGAGGAGAATTGAGAGAACAGGAAGCTGGGTGAGGGAGACACTGCCAGCCGCCATCAGGACAAGGAAGATGTAAAGTACCGGTAAGCCACAAGCCACGTGGCAAGGTATAGATGAATAGAAATGGATTAATTTAAGCTGTAAGAACAGTTAGCAAGAAGCCTGCCACGGCTATACAGTTTGTAAGCAATGTAAGTCTCTATGTTTACTTGGTCGGGTCTGAATGGCTGTGGGACTGGCGGGTGAGAGAGATTTGCCCTGACCGTGGGCCAGGCAGGAAAACTCTAGCTACAGAAAATACTTGTACAAAATTTGTACGAATGTAGATCTCCATAAGATAAATTGATTCATAGTTTACATTATATAGTGAAAAGGTTCTGTGGTTCCCAAAGTATTAAGAGCCACTGCCACAAACCTGGCTCAAACCTCGTAGTACACACTTTCTTAGAAAATATCACCAGCACAGTATTCTTCAGTGAAGGTCATGTCTTATTTGCAATGTGAATCCACAACTATTAATTGTCTATAAAAATAGCTGACAGATCAGGATCTGCTTGGGAAATGACATTTATAGATCTTAGAACTTTATTGTATTGTAGAAAGAACTCTCCATTTTGTAAATATGATAATTTTCCATCTATTTGTAATCCCTCATTTTCCCGTAAGTGTGAAATACACTCTTCATTTGCTTCATTAGCAACACTTAATATGCTATTTTCCTGCTTTAATTATTTTCTAAGTCGTTTTTTTCCACCATTAAATTTTTTGTAAACACAAGTTTTTATAAAAATGAAATATTATTAATGTTACAAGCAGGCTTGTTAGACTTGAATACAACACCATACCAGTACACAATAAGGCTCTGGACATGGACAAACTTGGGTTTTCATGATAATTTCACCCTCCCTGTTGAGACTGGCTGAGTCACTATGATCTGCTGGTCTTTAGAAATTTCCTTAACATCTCTCAACATATCTGTAGAATAGGATTAATAACTGACTTTGAGCAAATGTTCACAGTGTAAGTGAGACTATTAAGTCTAAATCACGTGGTGATTAGTTCTGCTGTTGCAGAATAATACTATGGATGCTGAGAGTCCTCTGTGAAATGTAAAATCCTCAGAGGAGCTGATATTGTTCCCTTTTTCAGTAAGATCATCATGTATTTCTTCAGGAAAGCATTGCTTTCATGCTTTCTAACTAGTTGTGATAAAGCTGATTCTTCTGCCTATTCCAAGAGTGAATTTGAGCCAACTTTGGTAAACAGTGTTAGAAAGCCTCTGTGAGTTATATTTATGTTGTTTGCAACCAAAAGAACACATCCACTGCCTTAGCCCAAATTCACGTTCCTTCCTTGTCTCTTTGCCTTTTCCATCTCAACGTTACCATTAACCAATCCCATCATTTAACATTGGTACAATGTTTCATGATGTACATTTCAAGTTGAGGTATTCATGAACATGGAACAGGAAAATTAATCCTTATTTTTTATAATATTTATAATATTTATGTAGTGATTTCTAATTTACAAAGCATGTTCAAATCTCTACATTGTACTTTTCCCCTCTACATACCAGATTTTTCTTATAACCAGCTAACAATTATTGGAAACAGCTCAAGAGGACATGCTTAACAGAAGGATGTGGTTATCATGGATTAAAAGCAGAAAAGTAGTCATTATGTTTAATAATTTTTGAGTGTTCACTAACCACCAAATTCTTCAGACTTATTATTCTCATTCACACTTCAAGCATTTTCTAAAAGTTGCTGTTATTAATCCCATTCTACAGATATGAGTCAAAGGCGAGGAGGGGCTCACCCCAAATCAGCAGATCACCCAGTCCCTCAACCAAGATTATAACAGGGATGGAAACCCAATTTTGCCTAAATCCAGAACCAAATCATTTCCCCCTGTGTGCAACAGCTGGCCAGTCACAGAAAGAAACACTTCTTGCTCAATGGGCTTCTGAAAGCAACCCCTCAAGGGCAGTCATTTCCAAACTGGATGAAGGTTATGTGCTCCCACCACCGCATCCTTAACCAATACCGACTTCCATCAAGTAGGGTTTGGAGTGCTAAGAACTGAAAATAAGAAAAAGCATAGCTCTGTGACCTTGAGCTGTGTGTGTGTGTGTGTGTGTGTGTGTGTGTGTGTGTGTGTGTACATCTGTGGAGCACATACACTTTGAGAAACGTAATCCCGATCAAATGGATAAAGGCATTAGAATGAAAAAGGAAATCTCTAAACTGAAGTGATGGGAACTGAAAAGGGTCAGAGGCGGAGGGAAATGGGGATGAACTGGGACTAGCTGACGCTCCTGTTTTCTTCCCCGCAGGCTGCTGGTACAGATTTGGAAGTCAAAGGTGAGCCACGGATTCCATGCAGACGACTCAGTCTCACATGTGGAAGTGGAATTCCAAGAAAGAGCATGCAAAAAAAAAAAATTGCTTTGATAGATTTGCAAAGATATTAGCCAGTTACCCTCACTATAGACAAAAAAGATTTTAGGAATGGCATACCTGGCACAGTCTGCAGGTTTCTTTCTGTAGATCATGAGGTCACTCTGGTGGAAGGAAACACACAAGGAGGCATCATCTCTGTGGCAAGATCTTGTCACTCTCTCCTTACAAACACTTCATTCCTTGATCCACAAAAGACCATTATTATTATTACTAACTCCAAAAGCACAAACTTAGCGTTTTTAAAAAGTTGTTGAAATGCTCCTCTGAATGCTGTACAAAGCCCCACCAAAATTGCTCCCTGAAAAGAGAGCTCATCAATTCACTCTCTAGGAGATAGTCTGAGTCCGATCCATTAAGTTATCGTCCTGAAGCAGGGAATTTATCATAATTTATTCTAGGATATTCTAAATTTACTCTGTTGATTGCCATTGTGTAAACAATGTCTGCTGTGAGCTGAAGCTGGGTGATTGAGTACTGGAACTGGTCTGCAGTTACCATGAGGCGTTTTGTGGTTGCTATCAGTACAAACTCCAGGGATGTCTAACAAGGGGATCAGTAGTTACAGAAAAAAAAATGAGTCTATTTTTCTACACAATGTTAATGGGCCACTTACTGGACTGTATCTCTTCAGCCAAGCAACACTAATGCACAATGTTAAAGAATATTGAAAAGTGGTTTGCGTATTCAACAATACAATCCTCATTTAGAAACATACACACACACACACACACACACACACACACACACACATTTGTAGAGGTAAGTATTGAAAACTTGCCTTTAAAACATATTGAGTAAACACACACACACACACACACACACACACACACACACATACACACATTTGTAGAGGTAAGTATTGAAAACTTGCCTTTAAAACATATTGAGTAAACACACACACACATACACACATTTGTAGAGGTAAGTATTGAAAACTTGCCTTTAAAACATATTGAGTAAACACACACACACACACACACACACACACACACAAAAATCAGCAGTGGTTAGCATTCTTATAACTCCAGTAGACAGTGTCAAAATTGAAAGAACTCATTTATTCTTAGTTTTCTGGTTCCTACTAACAAAAAAATATTAGGGATTTATTTGGTATGCGCTGAGGATGCTGATCATTTATTAAAATTAGTGACACCTGGCTCTTCCTTTCCCTTAGTTATTGTTCTACACATCCACCCCTGTGCTTTCTCTTGCCTCATGTCAAGCCATATGATCATGGTAGCTATTCTGGTAATTTTTAACCTTTCACCTTTTAACATATATATGGAACAGATTTTCTTGAGTCAATTTTAACTTTGAATTTTCCTGTATTTCAGGATAACTGCATCAAAAATCTGGTTTGAATATTTTCCTCTTGCTTTTTTGCTACCTGTTCCCCCCCTTCACCTCCCCCCCCCACCTCCAGGGGGGGAAAAACACAGTGTTGCTTTTGTATTGGTTTTTTTTACAGATAGCTCTGAGCCAGTCTAGCTGGCTAACATGCTGATGTTTTTTCTAGTTGACACTGACAAAAAGATAGAAAGAATAGTTTGTTCCCCTGTTACTCTGCCAATGGACTGACTGATCCAAACTTATAGTCCTTCTGAAAGCATCCACAAAGAAACTCTCTAGCCTTCCTGCAGTGTTCAGAAGGTATTCCTGCCAGTAAGAGCACAAGCTAGCCCAGAAACACTGGCCTACGGTACCTAACTCTTCCTTTCCATCAGACATTCCACATAACTCTTTCATCCTCTCCCACTTTTCTTTTGAGACCTACTGTCACAGTGTCATGGTGAACTCGTTATCTTCAATCTCTGCAAGCTTTGGTGTTGATGAGCACTTGATTTTTTTTGCCCCCACATAAATTTACCTTTTATTTTGTGCTTTCCTATTTCCAAATTTTCTTCTCTGTTTTTGCTCTTTCATAGTGGGTATATATATAATGTAAAATATTTTTAATCTCATTGTCGCTGCTACAAAAGTTCTTTGTTTCCTTTTCTCTCCATTTCTTCTGATAGGAGACTATCACTAGGAGGAAATGTAGAGTGTTACAGGCCTACCGAAAAGCAGAGCAGTAGAACTCAAGAAGATAATAAGGTTAAGTCACCAGAGATGCTGTTGAAAGCCAAATTATGATTGTTCTAACTTTCTACAAGTCCTAATATTTAGGATTATTCCACAATTCAGACATCTTTCTATCCTCTACCTAAATAAATTACATTTATTGAAATTTCTAAAAAATCTCACAATTATCCTTAGTCTCAAATTCTTAAAAATGCCCTTGATTATTTTTATCTTTTCCACTTCTTCCAATCGTAAACTGATCTATGAGTTCTCCAGAAAGATAGAAATATCTACAGGTTAAAGCTACTCGAGCAGACTCAGACGTGCACAAACAACACACATGGCAGTTTTGTTTCGTGAGTGAAGCATTCCCGACGAGTGTGGGTTCATCAGGAATCTGTCTTCTTAACCATATGTCCTGATAATTTCTTGCTGAAGATTTCACAGACAATTAACTCTGTGCTATTTTGAGAGATGTTATTTTATTCAATTCATGAAATGAACAGATTGGGAAGAAAGCAAATCCAACACTTTCTACTCACCCTATTCTCATCTAGTGTATGAAATCTTTTAAATCATCAGTCAAAACATCTTTTAGCTAATTTACCTGTTTTAAAAAAGTCAGTAATGTGATTATTAATGCTAATGACATATTCAGATAAATAACTATTCTCCAAACAACACGAGACTGTAACATAATCATCTTAATTAGTTATAAAATTATAAAAAAATAAAAAAAAATGAAATCGTCTTAAACTCTTAAAAATAGACTAAAAGTAGAAAAGGTTATAATAAGATCATTTAATGCTTCATGGAATTTTTGAATATATTATGGAATATATGTAACTATTTGCCACTATAATCAGCAAATAAACTTCTCAACCCCTTCCCATTATAGAACAAAAAAAGTTGTTAAACTTTGAAATCATCCCCTTTGCTCGTTATAATATGTATAAATATGAAGTTAATGCAATTTAAATAAGCAAGATATTCAAATATTAGAATAATCATCTACTTGAAATAAAAATTTTCCACCATAGAAGACTTAGGATGGTAATTATTTAGTTGGAGTTTTTGTTGGCACCAGGTAATATTTAAGATAGAGGGGTTTTTATGAGCATTTTTTCAATGCTATAAATGTGTATTTCCTTTAATTTGTAGACCTTGATATTTAAATGAGAGATGTCATCTTAAATGTAACCTCCAAGCTGATAATTGAGAATTTAGTAATTCATCCTGACATTATAAAGGAGGAGTATTCTATGGTAGATAAATACTTATCAAAGATATAAACTAGACCACAACTAAAATTAAGGGCCAGAGTTGAAGTGTAGTCTGGAAACCTAATATATCAGAAACTTCTTAAAATACATACATACATAAAAGCAATCTAAGTGAAATCACCAAATAGCAGGAGAGACAGAGGCCAAACTGAACATCTCTAAATGAGGCTTCTAGTACCCATATTGGATTACATGTAATTGAGTTGTTGACCAAAGGGGGCCCTATGGATACTCCCAAACAACCCAGGTTCTTACCAAGAATATAGGTTGTTCTCCGTAAACTGACAGCAAGGTCCCATTGTTGAAGACAATACCTACACAGCTCATTGAACACAGAGAAGCTGAGCAAGTGCCTACCTAGAGCCTTCACCCCTCCATGCTAGAGTCTTTGGTACACACTACCAAAGGGGAAACATAAAGGTCAACCCAGTTACAAACCCTTACATCTACAGTGGTATCCTGACTGCAAAATGTACTAGTGCAATGGCTGCACAAAGCTGTGGGAGTAGCCAACCAGTATCTGATTTGACTTAAGGCCTACTCCATGAGGTGGAACCCATGGTGACCAAGACCCTGAAACTAGATAGCCAAGGGACCTAGGGAAGCAAAATACTACTCTTCTACTAAAGGAACATAGCAACAAAATTACTCCTAATGGCATTCTGTTATACTCATAGATCAGTATATTACTCAGCCGTCATCACAGAAGCTTCCTCCTGCAGCAGATGGAAACAAATACAGAGAGCCACAGCCAGACAATATGCAGAGAGTGAGAGACCTTGGAGCACTCAGTCCTAAATGGGACGTCTCCATCAAATCTCTCCCCTTAGGGCTCAGGGAACCCTGTAGAAGAGGAGGCAAAAATAGAAGGAGGAGGAGGAGGAGGAGGAGGAGGAGGAGGAGGAGGAGGAGGAGGAGGAAGAAGAAGAAGAAGAAGAAGAAGAAGAAGAAGAAGAAGAAGAAGAAGAAGAAGAAGAAGAAGAAGAAGAGAGCCAGAGGAGGTGGTGAACGCCAAGGAAACAAAGCCTTCTGAAGACAGCAGGACTGATGCACATACGAACTCACAGACACTGAGCAGCATGCACGAGTCTGCACCACACGGAGTCCTAGAGCTGAAAGGAAAGTGGACACATGCCCCATCCGTAACCCAGAAGCTATCTTCAGTTTATAACCACTTGCAAATGAAAATTTAGTTTTCTTCAATGGAGTCGCACTCAAGTAACGATCTACTCTTATGCATAGGCTGTGTGCCCAGCAGTAGACAGCCAACAGAAAGGAGGTTCCATGTTTCATAATGTAGTGTTGTGGTTTTTTAACCATTTTTATTTTGTATATATGTATATATATATATATATATATATATAATTACAACACACATATATGTATATGTATATATATACGTGTATATATATACACACACACTCATACATGTAACAGGTCCTTTTCATAGATATTATGGCTTCCATTTTTGTGTTTTTATGGGATTTTTGAGTGCATAAACAAGTGTGTCTCTGTCTCTATATCTGTTTAATGTGCCTTTTCTTGAGCTCTTTTCCTTCTATTTGTCTTGTCTTATTCTGATTGGTTTTTTTTTGTTTATTTTAAGCTATTTTCCTTATTTTATTATTATCCCTTAGATGCAAGAAAGCGAAAATATCAAGATTTTGGAAGACATCACAAGAAAATATTTTTAAGACAACCAGACAGAGAAAAATTTAATATATATATATACAAAATAAGAATCAATATTTTCTTTTCATTGCTATGTTCAAAAACTTGACACTGAAAATGTCCTTAACCATCATGGTATACAATGACTACACACCAATAAAAAAGGAGATAGATATGTTTAATATGATTATACAATGTATAAGGTGTCAATACATTACGCAGTATCTATTACGTACTATTTTTCTCTTCTTATACATTGCTAAAATAATTTTGGCTTAAAAAAGTAGAATCACGGCATCCCTAGTATTAAATGTTAAATGGATAATCAACTGTGATATATCCTAGAATTGAATGATATGAATTAAAATGGACCATCTAATGATATGTACAATGTAAATGGATTTTAAAAACATTGATCAAAGAAGTCAGCTATAAAGAAAATTAAAAAAAAAAACTATATGCGTGTTTGTATTCATATGAAACAATAAAGACAAAAGTACCAAAATCAGTATCTGTCAGATTTAGAAAGAGCAAGGTTGCTAAGTGGTTTTAAAAGATCAAGATAAAATAAATATTGGGAATAGAGACCTTGGTATCTGGACTGTAATAGTGGTTGTATATGGATATACATGTCAATAAATATACGTCTAAACTAATTGAGTTGAATAATCAGCTAGTACTTTTTCAATGAAAATTTTACCACACTAAAGCTTACTCTAATTAACTATTTTCAAGACATCTTAAAACACAATCCCTCCACAAATTATTTCCCAAACCAAACTTCCCACAGTTAAATTTTTACAGGTTTCCAGAGACGTTCTGAACAGTACGCCTATCATCCCAAGGTCACATCCATTAAAGTTCTACTGCTAGATCTTACTGCTGGATCTTCGACGTAGTCAAGGACCCATCCCCTTGCAGTTAGTATACCCTAATGGTTTTACAGAAGGAGTGCATCTGCTATAAAACATCAAAGATCGAGACAGAGGGGTAAGAAGAGAAGCATGAAGATGGTGGAATAAAAAACATCAATACTATTCTTGGCTCTCTGTCTTTTTCCTTTTTTCCCCCATGTCTGTGTTGTCTCTCTGAGAATCCCAGGATGAGATCACTCTTCACATACGTTCCTACTTATTGGTTGGCCTTGGGTAGGTTTATCTGTCTCTAAGTAATTAGCTGGAATGCTGTGGTAATATTAAGGGATGTCAGAATTGTCAGTCTGAGCAGCATGTGGGAGGTCTTAAAGGGACCTCTATGATGTAGGGGCACTTTTCATTTCTTTTTATAAGTATTTTTTTTTCCTCTTCAAAAATCAGTCAACCTGCGGTCTGAAATCCACAATTTCTCTGGGTTTGTCTGGAATGTTACAAAGAGATTTTACCCCCCAAAAGGTTTTGACTTTTTTTTCCCCCTAACATCTTAGAAAAAGACCAACACATGGATGAAATATTGCACTTTGAGACAGACAAGTTTGGCAACACACACAAGCATTTGTTTGAAGCAAACCTCTTTCTCTATGCTCCTTTATACCTTTGTGTTTGTGTCCTGCCTAAGCTCTACAAGTTAGAGCTACTGTTACCTGTTTGGGGAAGAGCTTTGAAGAAGTGACTTTAAGCTGGTTGATACCAAGGTGGTGCTTCTGCACTACATTTTTATTCCATCATCTTTATTAAGTTATAATTTCCCACACCAAGTAGCAAAACTCGGACACTCTCCATCTGAGCAGAGCCCTAAACATCAAAAGAATCCTTGGCCTTTGCAGATTAAAGCGTCTTTTGTTGTAGGTTTTTTTTTTCAACTCTGATGCCACCTGAGTTTATTGATTAATTTTTATGTATAACTACATTTCCCCCTTCCCTTTACTTACTCCAAGCCCTCCCATATAGCCCTCCTTGCTCTCTCTCAAATTCATGGCGTTTTTTCCATTAATTGTAATTGCATGCAATATCTGTATATTCATATATATATAACACTAAATATAACCTGCTCTGTCATAGTTTTTGACCAAATAATATATGACTTCTCTGGGTATTTTTCCTTTCTGAGTTTTGAAAACAAAAAAGAAGCTATAAATTAACCTGGTTTGTTTGTACATTCACCCTTTTGTTCTTTTTGTTTTGTTCTGCTTTTTAAACACATTCTTCTACTTAGTCCAGGCTGGCTTTGAACTTCTTTTTCTCTGGTCTCAGCAGCCCACATGCTCGGTTACAGACTTGTGTCACCATGACTGAAATTTTTTAATTAATTAGTTCTCATATTTTTAATTTCTTGAGACAAGTTCTCTCTATGTGTTCCTATTTGTCCTGGAACTCACTATGTAGACCAGGCTGGACTCCCAAGGGCTGAGATTAAAAGCCTGTACCACCGTGCCTGGCCATATTTTAACTTTCTTATTAAATGTTGTCTGTGACTGAGATTTGTGATTTGTTTAATTTTATGAGACAGGATCACAGTACGATCACCTGACTAGCCTGGAACTTTTTATGTAGACCAGGCTGGCTCTGAGTTTAGGAGATGCCTTCTGCCTCTGTCTCTCAAATGCTGGGATTAAGGACATATGCTACCACATTCAGCCTCCTAATATTTCCTCTTTATACACTGTAGTACAACTAAATAATACAGAAAGAGTGTTACTATTTTTAATGGTTTTTATTTTCAAGTTTATATGTATTTTTACCCAAGTACTTTGCTACCTTCATTTCCTAAAAATTTGTTTGATTTTTACCACCTTTATGGAAATAATAATTTAAGCAACATAAATTGCCTTTTGGACAGGAAACAGCACATATGAGGGAAATCAATACTATGGCAACCACTTGGGTCTTTTAACTTAATTATATCATAATTTCAAAGAGTAAATTTATAGTTATACTGTCATGCGTAATTTTATGATGAAAATAAGCCATTCAAGTTGCTCATATAATCAACTCAATGTCATTATTAAATTCTAGCATTTGAAATTCAGTGCATCATTAATATTTGACATGTTGTCTCCTCACCACATTTTAGTAACTGTATTAATAAGAAATTAGTTTTCAGTGCATTGTATAACAAGTGTAAATAAATCTTTCTATAGAAAGATATATGTAGAAGAGAAGGAGACCTACACTCCTGCCCAGGGTGGCCTGCCCTGGGCCACAAGGAGAAAACACGGGTCCTATTATGGTGAGTAAATATATGCTGGGGTATGTGAGCGAGAGATAGAATAATTCATGTACTGTGGAGAGAGACAGATCTGAAGAGGTGAAGGCAGTGAGGAGTGGACTAAGGTGGGTAGTTTGCTTGCCACCTGCGGCCATGGTAATGTCTGTGCCTGAGCTGCTGTCAAGGGCCATGGGTCCATAGCCCTCCTACAGCCACAGTCTACGGTAATGCCCATGGCTCCTGTCACCACCAAAGGCTAAGAGGATAGGGTTGCACAGAGTTGTCCCTATCCCTCCCTGGCTGTAACACCAGGGAGAATTTGCCCTGCTCCTTACCACCTTCAGCACTCAGGAGAATGGCCCCTGCACCTCACCTGGGCAACACAACAGAGCTGGTCCTGGTGCTGTAGGTGTGTCGAGAAGGCCTGGAGGGCTTGAAAGCAAGACAACTGGCCCGTCCCTTGCTCCTTGTGACATAGAGTGAGCTAGCCAGTGGTGGTGAGGATGGGGGAAGAGTTGGCAGACCCAGAACCAGTTCTGTGAGTCAGCCCACCCCAACACTCATCCCACCTATGATCTGCAGAGCACATGAAGGGGCAAGGTCTGCAGATCCAAAGCTGCAGGATCTCCACAACACAGGGCAACAACAGGATATCCAAGAAGAGCCCTTGTGAGGACCCAGTATCAATAGTGTAGCAGAAATCAGAGGCCTTAAATCAGAGGCCTCGAACCAGACCAACGACTCTTTGCAATGAACACTTGCAAGTAAAGATAAATGGACTAAAGGGTGTGACTCACTGTGTCACATTATAGCTGCCACAATGAGATTTTTTTATTTTTCTTTTTTATTCTTTTCTCTTAAATTTTATTTTAATCTTGGGGGAAGTTTCCAAGGGCAGAGGGTGGATACGAAAGAATGGGGAGATGAACTGGATCAAAATGTATGATATGAAAGCCACAAAGAATAAATAAAAAGTTTAAAATAAATAAATAAAAGTTAAAAATATATATTATTAAAATAAAGGATTGATATCAATTGAGGAAGAAAAAATCCATAAAATGCTATAAGTTGTTCCTTTACCGTAATAGGTAAGCCATTATTTTCTCATTCGTGACAACCAAAAACATTGTTTTGGTTGAAAACAAAAAAGACACATAGTTATTTAGAAGTATAACTTTGAGAAATGTCTCAAGGGTTAAGGGCACTTATTGCTCTTGTCAAGGACCTGAGTTCAGTTCCCATCACCCATATCTGATGGAGTACAACCATCTATAACACCAGCTCCAGAAATTTCAACACCTCCATGGGCATCTGCATGAACACACACACACACACACACACACACACACACACACACACACTACATATATATATATATATATATATATATATATATGAGATAGAGAGAGAAATAAATTGAATTAGTCACATATAAAATTTTTTCAGCATAAGTATCTTTTGACTGCTCAATAACTGTTTTGATAACGTTAATTCTGTTTTTTACAAAGATTTCACTTTAGATCATTAAATAAAATGCAAAACAAGTGCCAGACACACGACTTAGTAGAAAATATTCTCAGTAACTATAAAAATGTCCACCTAGAAATTCTACAGTCAAATAGTAATTTAATCGAAAACACCCAATGGAATCTTTTAATACTGATGGAAATCTAGAAATTAAGTAGCTTCCTTTTGGTTGGGGAGAAGGCCAGAGGAGATGTACAAAAGTAATATGTAATGTTTTAATTTACATTTGGTGGCAAAATGTTTGGTACATTAACAAAAACATCTTAAAGAAAGCTATCGTTTGAACTCAAAGCGTTCTTTTCTCCCTTAAATTGCTTTCACTTAATGTTAAGATTTTCTTCTTTTAAGAAGTCAAATGAGGAGCTATTGCAGCTGTGTTTTCTTTGAACATGGGAATGGCTTTTACAGTAGTTATAAGTTTGATTCTATCCAGAGACAGACTCTCCCAAGGGAAGATTTATCAACCAAGTCGATGTCAAGTACAAATATTCACAAATAGTTGCTGAAATAGTTTTCTTTTTTATCAATAGTACAAAATGACATCTGCTCTGCCTTTTAGAGTAATGGGAGGAGGATGCATGATTTTAAGCCTCATTTCTTTCCTGCATGCATCCCTTATTTGCCTTCTAAACTAAATTTCTCTTAATGAATTATTTTTATTTTTTTTTAATTATGTGTGTATGTGGTGGGGTACATGCACATGTGTGCAAGTGCTTATAGAGTATGGAAGAGGGTGTCATGTCGGATCCCCTGGAGCTGGAGTTACAATCGGTTGTGGGCTGCCCAACATCAGTATTCACATACATGTTATTATATTTCAGTAATGTGAAGAATATATTATTCTTTGGTAATTCATAGATACAATGAGCATACTGTAGTATAAAAATTGACTTTTCTTTTTGCCACAGATAGAAACTGTTATGAGATCCACAACTCATCAAAACACAGGGGAATAAGGGACTGTGGGGTGCTCAACCCCCAAATGATACATCTGCAATCCAACCCTACACCTAAGGCTCAGAGACAATTGTGGAAGAGGGGATACAAAAATTTTAAGAACCATGGGCCCAGGATTTTTGTTGCTAGATAGTGTACCTTAAGTATGACAGGGAAAATGCTCCCATAAAATCTCACCAATATGATTGCCTAAGAAGAGTTTCATAATGATAAACCCAGCTGACATGCCAACATAGACAGGGAAAATCCCACATGGTCTCTCTGATGGCTATTCTTTATTGTCAACTAAACTATGTCTGGAATTAACTAAAAGCCAAAAATGGAGGGACAGATCTGTGAGGGATTTTCGTTTAGTTTGAAGTGAGAAGGTGCGCTTCTAATCTGGATCTTTGCGATGGGAAGACACAGCTTTAACCCAGATTTTATTTTTGTTTTTGAAGTGGGAAGACCCACCTCTAATCGGGGTCAGATCTTTTACTGAAAGCCTACATAAGGACATGGAGGAAGGAGATTTTGCTCTTTGCTCGCTTGCTTTAACCTTACTAGCAACTTGATTCCGTCACATTAGAGGCTACTTCTTGGGAATTCCAGTGTATACTAAAGACCAGGTGAAACATCAGACCTCATGGACTGAATGACTAGTAGATTCTTGGACCTTCTGTTCATAGGCAGCCCTTGTTGAATTAGCTGGACCACAGCCTGTTCCACTTCTTTCTATATAGAGAGATTCATTTCGTAAGTTCTGTTACTCTCGAGAACCCTGACTCATGTATTTCCCTGTCATACTTAAGTCATACACAGTCCCAACCACAGATGAGCTACAGGTGGTCAGTGGCTGTGGAAAGAAGGAAAATCGGTTTCCTCCAGGGACAATCTCCCATAAATGACCTTGTTGCCAGTGATTAACCCTGAACACATATACCTACAAGCAACACTAAACGGTGTCGGCAGTTTGTGCAGACATATAAGAATAATTAAAGGAGACCATGCATTGGGAGGGACATAGGAGAAGTTTGAGGAGGAAAGGGGGTGTGGGAGTGATGTAGACAATACTCATGTGCAAGGTTCAAAAAAAAAAAAAAAGAAAAAGAAAAAGAAAAGAAAGATTAAGTTAAATGCAAATACTTTAATATAAATACTTAAATAGCAGCCTCATAAAACCCATTGCAACATAGAACTTTCACAACCTTCAAGATATCCTGATACACCTATAAACTATTCATGGCCATTATTCACAGGATTAGCAACAAACAATAATTTCCACAATATAAAGTAGCAACTATACCTGTATTTATTTGTATAGCAGATACATTGACTATTCAAAGACTTTTTAAAGTATTGCTTATGATAGGGCCATGGTTCAGGGAAATTCAAAGGAAAACCACTTTCCACACAGGCAGCTAAGGGGGAAAAGAAGTTTAAACTATGTGCTGAGCACGGAGCCCTGGAAGTGTCTCTAGAAGCTTTAGCTTTTCACTTTTTTGCATGTTAAACTTTCATTTCTCCTGCTGGTACAACCTTCCAAGACTGTCCTTATTTGTTTGTTTGACCCAGACTTTAACTAGAGCTTCTTGCCTGGGTCCTTTCTCATTTACCATTTCGTTCCCTCAGTAGGCTGAATTATGTCTTTCTCACACTCATTTCTTGAAATCCTAAGACTTGATATCGCAGAATGTGACAGTACTTAGGGCAGAGTCTACAGGGTGCTAATGAAGTTAAATGAAATGAGCCCTAATTCAAGGACCAAGACAGTGAAAAGACCAAAGAAGACAGCCATCTACAACCCAAGAAGAGAGGGCCCAGTGACATCTTAAACCAGGACTTCTAGCTTCTAGAACTGTAAAAAGATACATTTCCATTGCATAAGCCACCCAGCCCAAGGTGATAGACTGAAGCATGTTTGGCAAGCTATCCCATCCCTTTAACATCTAATGTCTTTAGTTGTCCAAAGTAGCCAAATTTTGCTGTACCAGTGGGTCTCACGTAGCCCCTCCAACTCCCTATATACCTGAATGAGGGATGGTTGCTAAGTAAAGGCAGAAAGTGAATCAAGACTATGAAGCTATCATGCGGGAGATAAAGGGTGAGGTAAAAATAGGAAACAAGTGTTGGAAAAATAATTCATCCTGAGAAATCAACCCTGTGCCAGAGGGGATGGTGTTTACATAGTTCTTGAGAGATGAAAGGGTGTTCTGCTTGTTAATGAGAAGGG
The DNA here is from genome assembly GCF_949786415.1 of Peromyscus eremicus. Classification (NCBI taxonomy): domain Eukaryota; kingdom Metazoa; phylum Chordata; class Mammalia; order Rodentia; family Cricetidae; genus Peromyscus; species Peromyscus eremicus. The sequence goes on along the minus strand of NC_081433.1, from coordinate 45,764,472 downwards.
TAAAGAAAAGGTTTCCTTAATTCACCATTTTCCTTGTGTCAGAAACTCTACTAAGTTGAATGCACCATATGATTTATGGAATACCATCCCCTTAATAACCCTAGGGGAGACATATTAGTGTTATCTGCAATATATTGATGAGGAACTGCAGTCCAAGGAGGTTAGATAACTTGTGCAAAGTCCCCCAAATCTGGTGTGATATCAGCCCCAATTTGCTTTCTTCAAGATTCTAAACTTGTTACCTCGAGGTTCGGTTCAAAGAGAAATCAGTCAATGAAATATAACGCCTGGGCCAATACAATGGACTACCAGCCTTATGCGGGCATGTCTACCCATCTAGAATAGAGAATAGAAACAAGAACAAAAGTCAAACTCAAACAAAAGACTAAAAGAAGTTCAGGCAAGAAAAAAACAGTCAACAACAACTTTACCCTATTTTTCAGTTCTGAGTATTCATGCCCTAATTGTTCAATAATTGCTTTTGCTATCCTGTGGTTTCTTTCAAACCAATGTTGACGAAGTACATTTTATGTGTATGAGAATTCGATTTTGGAAGATGTTTATGAATTCAAAGACTTTATTGGGGACTAAAAGTCCCTTCCCTAGACACTGCACTTGTAGAGTTCATAAATCAAATGGCTGAATGTCTCTTACATCTTCCAGATGCAGCTAGAAATATTGTCCGTTGGCACAATAACAAAAATGAAGAAGGAACTTTAAAGATATATCCAAGTTTTAAATGGAATATCTAAAAATATTGAGCACATGAGTTTGGAGTAGGTCTAAAAATTAGAGCTTTATTGAGGTCTGGTAGCACTGTCAGGAAACAACAAAACAGAACAAACAAACAAACAAAAACAAGAAAACAAACAAAAAAGAAACAAACCTAGAACTTCAGTATTGCATTCTCCTTTCTTTCTCCTGAGATATAATTTGAAACTATAATGGTGTTAAGTATTTTCAATTGTCTCACTTTACTGCATGTTTCCATTTTAAAGGAATGCTCTTGGGAATAATTATTAGCCATGCATTTAATATCGACTATAAAGTCCCACTGAAATTATTTTTCCTTCTATGCTCATTAAAATGTGTTGCCACAAAGAAATTTGCATGTGTTGTGCTGATTCCAATTGTGAATAAATTTTGTAACCTTGACTTTTTAAATATTTATTATCTTTATTTGTGTGTGTGTGTGTGTGTGTGTGTGTGTGTGTGTGTGTGTGTGAATATAAGTGCAGGTGCTTGTGGGGGCCAGAAGACAAATCCTGGAGCTAAAATAACATGTCATTGTGAGCTGCTTAACATGGGTTCTGGGAACTCAGGTCCTCTGCTAGACTGGCAAGTGGTAATCCATCTCCCCACCCTCAACCTCGACATTTTTAACATTATTAAAATGTATCTAGCTGACTACCAATTATCATTATGATAGTCTGCTTCAGCTCTTAGCTCTTTGCTTGTTCCTATGTCATTCAAAAGAGCTATTGTAATCCCAATAGGGTTATATGTTGATGCTATCATAACCAGCTATTAAGCAGGATAACTTTAGGAACTTACATATTAATTATAGTTATTAGTAATTTGTAAAATATTTTTAATGCTCTGGATTGAACACAAGATCTTGAGAATGTCAGGCAAGGACTCTACTCCTGAGCTATAATCCAGGCAAGAAATAAGCATCTTTGTGGGAAAAAAATATGAGTAATGAAATATCAGCTTTTTGCTCCTGATATCAAAACATTCTCACATCATCCTTTTAGTACACCTGATGGAAAAAGTTCATTTCATTATTATTCTGAAGGAAACTGCACAGTTCACTGGAAAATAATTCAAGCAAGGAAGAGTATATCTACCCTCACTACCTCTACAGTCAGAAATGCCGTTTGTAGCCTGCACTAAAGTGAAATGTCACCGAAAGTTTATTTTGATCAAGCCCAAAAATCCATTCTCATCTTTGAAGGGAAAGAGGAGGGAGAAGTCCCTGGATTCAAAAAAGGCATAAACTGCTGATGACTCATAAGCCAAGCAAACAAGTTGATATCAGTCGTCTTCATGTTAAAAAAAAAAAAACACTAAATGATTTGCCCAAAATGTAGTGTTTACTTCTAACATACATCAAACGCTTCAGTGCTAAGAAATAGTCCAGAACACATATAGTTTGCTATTCCAGTGTACAATTGCCTATTAAAAGTATTGTTTAATTATCTTTTAAACTTGTAAAAAAATAGATAAAAGTTGGTGCTATGATTCAATAATTGCAAAACTGCTTTTGACATCCCCAAACTATTGGTCTTGGTGGAGATTATTGATTTTCTTACAACTGTTGACAGTAGTAGCAAAGACAGGGTTGCTTTTTATGTAATCTTTTAACTTCACTGACAATTATCTCTCTACTTTATCCAGGCCATAAATATGTATTGACACTTACTTCAGTGCCAATAAAATCATAGTGAGCATCACAAAAAACTAGAATAAAGAGCTCTGTTGTGTGAAGATGTTTTACACAAGCTGAGGAGAGGAACGTGTGCCGTTTGCTTTTCCTAAAGACTGTCTAGGTGATTTTCGTATTGCCGGTGCCAACTCTGGAGGCTCCCAGGATAATTGGGTGCCACCAAGCAGAGTAGAGCAGGGCACAAGTTTTGAAAGGGATGAAAGCAAAAACTATTTAGCTAGAAATTAAAGATTGCCATAAATAACAACCTTCGCCTGCTTACAAATCCTGCAGAACTGTTGACCAAAGCAGCTTCTGTATCAAATGTAAACAAAATAATAATCATAAAGTGCAGACAAAATACCTAAACACACAATATCAATCACTTACAAATAAAAGGTCAATAAATCTTAAACTTTCCCAAGTGCCTTGTTGACCCACCAAGCATGAGAAGTATGTATACTTATTTTAATGTGAATACTACCAATCAGAATAAGGCTGATAGAACCAATGCTAATAGCAATCCTGACATTCATGTGATTCAGGAAAGATTCTTCAGGCTCTGAATGTTATCCAGAGAACAGAGATCATGGTATTTAGTCCAATGTTTTAAAGTTGGTTGAGAACAATTAAATAATAGAAAGGAAATATCAATAGCAAAGAGCACTGCATGAAAACAAAGCTTATAAACATATGTACCTGTATTATTACATGAAATTTGGAATCAATACTTAACTAGTCCTTTTTTCATATACATACCTCCCACACGTCTACATCTCCCCTTCCTCCCCTTCCTCCATCTCTTTTTCCTTCTCTCCCTCCTTCCCCTCCCTCTTTTGAAGACAGAGATCTTGTATCTGGCCTTGTTGGAGGGTACACAGTGGTAGTTTGAAGGAGAAATGTCCCCATAGTCTCGGACATTTAAATATTTGGTCCACAGTTGGTGGTCCTATTTGGGGAGGTTTAGGGGGCATGGTCATGCTGGAGGGAGTATTTGACTAGGGACAGACTTTAAGAGGTTAAGGACTCACTCAACTTCTACTTTTCTGTCTCTAGTGCATGTGGTTCAAGATATGAACTCTCAGCTTCCCGTTTCTGCCAACATGCCTCCCCCTACTATCATGGATGGTTAGCCCTCTGAACCATAAGCTAAAACGAACTCTTCCTTAAGTTTACTTTAGTCGTGGTGTTTTACCACAGCAACTGAAAAGTAACTAAACACAGTCCTTCCTTTGATCCCAAGAAGTCTCCTACAACGGATCTGCTATCAAAATGAAACTTAGTCATCCTTTCATCCAACTTCTGAACACTCAATGGGGACATCTTCCAAGATTCTGGGTTGGGCATTTTAATCAATTCTGATTCTCTCAAGAAGCACCACCAAGTTCCTAAATCACACCAGGCTGTTCATCCTAAAGTCAATAACTTTTTAAGTCAGATGTGGCATTGCAGATAGGCAATTCCAGCTACTCGGGATGGAGAGGTGAGCGGGTCATGAGTTCAAGGCCAGATTGGACAATTTAGTGAGACTTAATCTCAGGGAAAGAAATGTTAAAAATTCACAAAAGTTTGTGTGCTATCTACTTCTTTGAAGCCGAAGAAAGAAGGGGTTGGCTTTAGCCACAGTTTGGTGATTTATGAACCAGGGTGTATAATAGATTATGAGAGGAACATATGACTCCCTTTACTGTTATGCAAATATTTTCAAAAAATATTATATACTCATCTTGTAACATATTAGGCAAGAAATTATTTGAACAAAGTACCATTGCTATTCTGAATTAGAGAATTCTTCAAATAATTTTAAAAATCTTATTGAAAGGGTGAAAAGTGACATTATATCATCTGCCAACTGTGGCTGAAAACACTAATCCAGCACTCTGAGGTTGAAGCAATAGGACTTACAATTGAAAACCAGTATGGCTTCCATCATGAGACTGTCACAAATAAGAAAAAAGCATAACAACCAAAAACTAATTTGATAGGAGGTAAATGTGCACATTATCATTACAGAATAGTCTCTGTTAAAATGAGTCACACGCTTTTAAACGATTAAGGATATCAACAGTGGGGATTTTCTAAACACTGTCCATTTTCTACTTTGCTTCTCTTTACATTCAAATTTCAACTAAATGCATTAAAAAATAGACGTGTATCATTTGGATCCAGGTATCATAGATTTTATGGCGAGCCGTGTAATCGCAGTGATGCTAATTTTCTTCCTCTAAACAACTGTTTTCCCACTTCCCTAAATGACACCGTCGCAGACAAGCTCATCAGCTGCATGGCTGTGACAGGAGACACTGTGCAGCATGATGTGTTCCGCCACATCTGCTTGGTCTCTCCCATATTTAACTAAGCTTTCATCTCCGAAGTACAAAGATAATGATTTCCAGAAGTCACTGGAAGGAGCTAGATCATTGGAAGACGCAGCATGTTAGAGATTTTCCTGACTTTCAGACAGTAAGAAAAAGTGAAAATCTCCCCCCAAAGTAAGATTTGTGAGGTTCTACAGGAAAAAAAATGCGTTTTACAGTTCAATTTTTGTCTTAGAGAATAAGAAGTCTAGTATATGTCAGAAAATCCTACAGGGACAGGAAAACGCTGTTAGACAAGTAATCTTAGTGGTGTAGGATTGAACACACAGACGGGGGAGGCAAAGCTGTTCCAAAACCATGAAGAGTTTGTAGTGGTAACTGGGTTCAAGCTTTGGTAAAGAAGTGTGCTCATGCATTGGTAAAAAAGAAAGCATGAATTAGAACCGACAGTGTACACCAGCTTCAACAGTCTCCCAGCAATGCTAATCTTTCATTAAAATTTTGCAGGTGATTTGTGCTGTTACTATGATTCAGATATTCAGAATCTACCTGATTTTTTTTCTTTTTCACTTGTTTCTGGATGATTAACTACGCAAAGATGAAAAAGGAAGCATTAGTAGGTCATTTATTTTGTTTGTGATAAAGAAATACGTTCTATTTGACTAAAACAAACAAAAAATCCCATATCCAAATGAAATATAACTTCCAGAATAAGAATTTTTCTCTTAGGTAGGACACTCCCCCAGACTGCTTATAAACCTAGCATGGAGTTACTCTCATGTTCAACTTACATGAGTAATGGCAACTGCCGCATGACGCAGAATTTCTCAGTTCAAACAGAGCTGCCTAACTACAGTCACTCATATGCAAAACATCCTAGACATCACTACTTCCTAGAGAAACCAATCAAGCAATCATAGGTATATTTGACACAGAGGCAGAATCTTGACACACGTCAGACTTTTGGCAGAAGGAGTGATTTCCTTGCATATGTGCTGAGTGTCTGGGGTGAGTGTCTGAAGTCTGTGCTGAGTGTAAGAAAACTTGCAAATTCATTTCTTAGGGTTTATAATCTTACGCTTCTATCTTTGTTCATATTAAATCAATCTCCTACTCTTCCAGCATATTTGGATAATCACACAAACCAGTCAAACACTCATGGTAATTTTTCACTTTCCACTTGGTTCACTAGCCGACATCTTCATGACACAATTTCATGTGTATTCACAAGCACTGTCCATGTACCCAGTGAATTCCAATATGAGTAAGTCAGACTTGTCCTTACAATCTGCTAGAGAGATAAGAACACTGGCTATGATACATTGTCGTATATGATGTTCCTTGAATGAGACGAAAGAAATACAATCAATTTTATTGGGCCGACATTGCAAATCAATGGAAAGACTAATAGTACCAAATGGGAACGAAATTTATTAAAAGCATGACATCCTGTGACCAGTGAGATGGCTCAGTGGGCAAAGATGCTTGCAGTTAAGCCTGACAATCTGAGTAAAATCCAGGATCCCCTCAGTGGAAGGAAAGAGCGAGCTCCCACAACTTGTCCTCTGACCTCCACATGTGGTCTAGCATGCACACGCCTGTGTGCATACACACAAAATTAATAGATAAGTAAGTGCAATAAAAATATTTTTTAAATAGAGTTGTGAAGTTTGGGCTAAGCTTTGGAGCAGAGCTTCTTTGCCTGCATTATGATTGCTAAGTCGGAATGAAGTAGCCGCTTTTCCAGGAACCTTTCTGTGACTCTCTCTGTAGTCTGGGTCCTATATCCACTCTTATTAGCCCCCTATATCATCCGATTCCCTTCCTAGTGGTTCTAGATGGCAGCACCAAATCACAGTACCTCTCACTACATGAGTGCATACAGCTCAAGGCCATTGTTTGTTTTAGCATCCCTTTTGCCATCACAGGATGGATGCTCAGAATCAAGCGTATCAATGAATAACATTAAGATGTAAACAGGACTTCACCTTAGAAGACAGGCTGTGTGTGGAAATCTGCTTGCAGAATTTAAAATGCATTATTCCCCCAAAATATATAACATTAGAAAAATAGATGGGCCCCGGGTAGACCTTCTTCTCACTGGGTACTTCCAAGAGGGCTGCTCTCGTTGGCATTGATACCACCCTTCACACAGTTCTCCCAGGTAGAATGCCCCTCATGCTGCCAATTCTTCTCTTAGATTGACTTTTAATCTACTATATGATTTGTGTTACATGTTCAACTCCTCTTGCTAGAATGTAAGTTCATGAAGATCAGAATGTGTGAACATTCTACTAGAAAAATGTAGCCCAAGCACAGAACACAAGAAACAATATGTATTTACTTAATTACTGAATAATTAACTAGATTTCAAGTGCTTCATAAGAGAAGAAGGGATATAGACAACATCAGATAGGAAAATAAAACCAAAGTCATCCAGTAAAGTCAATAAACTAATTTCAGTGAAGTAGAAGTTGATATAGTTAGGAGCAAGTTGAGGTGAGAGGAACCTAAGAAGAAACTTCTGGATGCAATAAACAAAGACCATTGATAACTTCAGCACAGTTTCTATAATTGTGAACGAGGAAGTCAGATAAGAAGTGGTTGAAGGTAAATCACTGCGAAGGCGGGACTGCATCCAGAACAGGGCTGGCTCCCTTCTGAGGAATTCAGTAGCCCAATAACACAGATGGAAAAAGAGGCATTAAGCAGAAGGAAGGAGGAGAAAAAATATATAAATTATTTCAGAAGAAGGGGAAATGGTCATTTGTCAGGATGCGGGGGAAAATATGCTAAAGGAGACATGGGGCTGGAGAGAAGACACTGTGGGTAAAGTGCCTACCTTGCCACTACCATGAGGATCTGAAGTCAAACCTCCAGCCCCTCCTCAAGCCAGGCATGGTAGTGTGCTGTGATCTCTGTATTTCTCTGGTGAGCTTGGAGGTAGAAACAAGAGAATCCCTAGCTGCTTATGGGCCAGCTGGCCTGTCGTGCACAGCTCCCAAGTCACAGAGACCCTGTGTCAAACAGGGGGGAAGGATCAGGATTAAGATTGTCCTCTGACCTACACATGAGCATCTGGTAACAACAGCATGTTTAACAGTTTCAACTAGTCCTCAAATTCATTTCTCTAAAACAATAAGAAATAGAAGGCAAGGGCTGGAGAGATGGCTCAGAGGTTAAGAGCACTGACTACTCTTCCAGAGGTCCTGAGTTCAATTCCCAGCAACCACATGGTGGATCACAACCATCTGTAAAGAGATCTGGTGCCCTCTTCTGGCCTGCAGGCATACATGCTGTATACATAATAATAAATAAATAAATCTTAAAAAAAAAAAAGAAAAGAAATAGAAGGCAAGTGCCACATGGATGAGTGATCTAGAAGGAGAGAACACAGAGGAACTCCTGTTGCACATGCCTATGTACTCTGCTCTGTCCATGTGCTAAAGTTATCAGTATTTACTTTGAGCCTGGATCCCAATCCACTTAAGTCAGCAATTCTCAGCCTGTAGGTTGCAACTCCTTTGGCAAACCTCTATCTCCAAAAATATACATTATAAATCATAACAGTAGCTAAATTGCAGGTATGAAGTAGCAAAGAAAATAATTTTATGGTTGGGGATCACCACAAACATGAAGAATCGTATTAAAGCGTCACAGCATTAGAAAGGTTGAGAAGCACCGATCTAACTACTACTCCTCATTTGCAGGGGTGCTGAATGAATGACAGTATATTCACCTGTATAAAACACATATGGACCAGGTGTCAGGTGCAGTGTCTCACGTCCATAATCCCAGCACTCCATAAGCAAGAAGACTCCCAATGTGGAGGTCAGCCACTGCTACATCATGAGACTCTGTCTAAAAATAATAGATTCTTGTAAGCTTTTTACTGTGGATTCATCACTGTCATGGTCAGTGGAGCTTGTAACTGAAGTTTTCCTGGTCCCACCTGGCTCCCACGGTCCCACAGTCCCGCAGTCCTGCAGCTGCTCAGACCCAAATGAACACACAGAGGCTTAATATTAATTAAAACTGCTCAGCCACTAGCTCAAGCTAACTACTGACTAGCTCTTACACTTAAACTCAGCCCGTTTCTGTCAATCTGTATGTCGCCACATTTTCCATGGCTTTACCTGTGTGCCATTACATGCTGCTCCCTGGATGAATGGCTGGCATCTCCTGACTCAACCTTCCTTTTCCCAGAATTCTCCTTGTCTTTTTCTCCTGCCTATACTTCCTGCCTGGCTACTGGCCAATCAGAGTTTTATTTATCAACAAATCAGAGCAACACACATTCACAGCACACAGAACATCCCACAGCAGGAGCTGTAACTAGAGAAAATCCCTCACTGAAGAAAGAGAAACAATAAAGAGAAAATAAAAGTCCAACATGTAAAATTTCAGCCAATGACCCAAGTTTAGGGAAAGAAGTTGGTAGCGAGAACTCGGAGGGGTCTGAGAACTTCCCATGTGTGCAAGCTGAGCTGAGAAGTTAACCTGAGAGTTTTCATGGATGCCAACTGAAGACACAGGCTCCCTGGTCAATGTCAAAGGACTTCTGTACTTCCAGCAAGAGGCATCCAAGTACCCAGCTGCACTGTTCCCAAGGCTGCACCTCTGCAAACCTTACCACGTGCAGAAGGCTAGTTCCTGTAACCCCTCCCTACCCTCTCTAATCTTGCCCCAACCCCTGTTACACCCACCTCCTCATTACAACTTCTTTTCCCATGCGCATGCCTTTGTGTTGTTATTTTTGTTTTGTTTTTGTTTAGACTGTGAGCCTGTCTGATTGCCCCAATAGAGGGAGACGTTATCTTTTTTTTTTTTTTATTGGAAATAATCCATTTGCTCTGAGAGGTAACACTTTATCTCAGGTATGTAGTACCAGTTACAAAGGATCACAAGATTACGTCCTGACTAGGCCGGTTAAAGTTTGTTTCAAAATTAAAAGTAAAAAGGGAATGGGGGAAGGAAGTAAGAAGGTTTACTGGGTAAAGATCCTTGTCATCAAGACTGGTGACCTAAGATCAATACTTGGGACCCACATGGTGTGAGGAGGGAATGGTCTCCCACAAATTGTCCTCTGATCTCCACAAGTGTCCCATGGTGTGCGCACACACACACACACACACACACACACACACACACATACACACACACACGTAAATAGAGATATAGCTCTGTAATAGGCCCTGCATGCATGAGGCCCTAGGTTCAATCTCTAAGGAAATCTAGATGATGTTTAAGTTTGCAGGCATACTTTCCATGGGATTGTTAGCAAGATGGGGAATGACTGAATGCAATGTGAGATGCTAGATGGTTTTACTCTGATCTGCAGTCCCTGAAAGTGCTGTCCTCTACTACATGCTTGGTTTACCCATTGTTCTTACTGTCTGAAAGTTTGCCTAGTCCCTTAGTTTGTCAACCTAGAAGGCGGGCTCAACTAGGGACCCCTTTTGTCAGGCTCCTGTTCTCAATCAGAAGTGCAGCTTGCTCACTCTCACCCTTGCCCACACAATGAAGGACCCCCTCACTTTTTGTGCACCCACACTTAGAGAGTGGGTAAAAGGAGTCACAGTACTGGGGTCGCCTTTGTGGTTCTGGCATACCCCAAGATCCAGAACCAAGTCCCATCACTGCTTTAGGGTCTCTATGTCTTAAAGAGATATCTCTCAGCTTTTGTCTAGTACAGAAAAATGCTCCAAAATATCTGCTCCCCCAACTCCCTTCAGTTCTCTGCTTCCTAAAATTGATATTTCGTTTGTCCATTTTATGATCAAACTTACTTCATTGCAATAGCCATTTATACACTTTTGATTGAAACTTGCCTAATAGGCGGAAGCAGAATTCTGTAGGAATTATCTTTCAAAAAGGGCCACCATGTTTTCAAATCCTCTTCACCTCTCTTCCAATTCATCTTAATTAAAATACATCCGAAATCTTTGTAAAATTATTTTACACTTTCTTTGAGATAAGGAAGTTATTTTTCAGTGGTGCGATACACTCAAAAGTAGCTCTGCTTAGTGTCTAGCGATCATGGCACCTTGATAAAACATATGTCAAATGCTAACTCACACAGAAGCCACAGATCCCTCTGTCTAAATATTATTCATCATGAGTGCTGTTTCAGCAGAGCTTTGGAAAGCAATAATGGATGAGGTCCTTTTGCCATAGGTTATATGCTTTGTTACTGCCCTGTGATAGTGTGGTGGAGCGGAATGTTTTTGTTTGTTTACTTATTTTTCATTTTGCTCACTCACTTGTCAGATGATAAACTGAGGTTTGAAGCTTGAAGATCAGTTTTAGCAGTAAAGTTCTTAGCATACGATGGAGATGTTCACAGAAAATCCATTCAGAGTGCCCACAATGTTCAGCTAATTTACAAGGGAATGAAACATGGTTTGGTTAATTTAGGAAGCCTCTTTCTCTCAACTCTTAGCTTCCTTATCACTCATAAGGGGGGCATGTGTGCCTCTGACTTTCTCTCTCTCTCTCTCTCTCTCTCTCTCTCTCTCTCTCTCTCTCTGTGTGTGTGTGTGTGTGTGTGTGTGTGTGTGTGTGTGTGTGAACTTGTCCACCTCCCTCGGTCCGTGCCTCTCTGGCATGGAAATGTCCTAGCAGGAAGTGTTCCTTCTTCTGTAGTCAAGGGGGCTTCTAGGGCAGTTGCTCTGTTTCCCTTATGTTGTTCATGAGTGTGGTCCCAACACATCAGCTCAGCCTCTTCAGTGAACACCTCTGGTTCTGGCCATGTGGCTTCCTTGTCACTGTGAAGCAAGATCCTAAGGCATCCAATGGGTGCTCACGCATGTGTACACCTTAAGCCTTAATGTCCTTGGAACCAACTTGGAATAATTGTCTGCTAATAAGTTCTGCTTTCTTCTTCTGACCCTAAAACACTAGATCAGAAGCTCAGTAGTTCCATAAATGTGCACTGGAGCTACTGTCTGACAATGAGATGAGCTCATCACGAAGCTTTCTGTCCAGTAACAAACACCCCCCCACACACTTTTTTTCTCCCCCAACTTTTTCCCCTGTGCCTGAATGTCTGGACTGCACCCCTTAAAATATGTTGTTAGCACATACGCTGGTGCCCAGAACTCTGTTTCTAGGGAATTGGCTAAGACAGACTAATATCAGCAATATTAATGAGTATTTATTGCTGTGATAGTGCTGTTTGTGGGCCTTGGTCAACACATCGGCAATGGTAATTAAAGACTTGTGTTTAATAAAGTATATTTTGATAAAGGCAATTATCTCATTCAAGTTCAAGATAGAAACAACAGCAAGGATTTAGTGAGAATTTACTGTCTGCCAGATGCTGTGATAAGTTCTTACAAGGGTTATCTCTTATATTTTCTCCAGTAGTTCACTATTATGAATCCAGTTTTTACATAGAGATGAACTGAAATTACTAGTAGGTGAAGTTCACAAATGATCATAGGTAAGTCCGTGTCAGAACTATCAGATCAAGATCCAATTCCAGAAATTACATCTCCCTCCCTCAACCCTCTGCTTCAAGTCTCTAGCTCAGCCTCAGGCTCCCATGTAACTCCCCATGACTGTTCGATCCCGTTTTCTGCACCTCCTGCTGGCATTCTTTGTATGTACTACCACATCTAGTTTATACAGTGCTGTGGATTAGACCCAGGGCTGCTTTGGGGAGGGACAAACAGTCTACAATTGAGCCTCTTCCCCAGCCAAGCACTTGTGTTCTTTGCACAAGTTGTACTGCATTATACATCGTGTTTTCCCCAGAACTTTTTGTATTCAGTATCAGTCTGGGTATTATTCCCTACCACCATACTAAGATCACAGAAGCACATAATTTTCCGTAACTTCTCCCTAGAAAAGATTCTTCTTAGGACACTTCATTGTGTCTATAATAGTGACTTACCTGTTTCTGTGAAAAGCACTCTGACAAAAATCAGCTTAGGGAAGAAAGAGTTGAATTTGGCTAATAGTTGGGAGACAGGTTTCATGGCAGATGGGAAGACACTGTATTCAGGAAGTAGAGTGATTATATTTCATCTACATGTAGGTAGTACAGAGAGTGGGTCCAGCCTATACACCCTCAAAACCCTCCCCAGATGACATGATTCCACTAGCGAGGCTCCACCTCCTAAAGGTTCCATAACCTTCTCCCACAGTGCCACCAACTGGGGACCAAGTGTTCAAACTCTTGAGCCTATGGGGGGAATTCCATATTCAAACCATCTCAGAGATTGTGTCCTTGCTTAGCACCGCTTTCTTCGTGGTGTGAACACTTGGTGTGAACAGTGTCATCCTCATCCATAGCACTGAAGAAAATCTATAGCAGTGTCTGTGCAGAGCGCAGAAACAGAAGGAAGAAGCAGCAGAATCATTAAAACAATTGTGCAGCACTAAAACTTCAGTCATAAATGCGCAAGGAGTATCTACATCCTGCCTGTGATTTTTTTTGTTTTAAAAATTTTATTTAAAAAGCAAATAGCAAAGAAAACACACACACACACACACACAAATGATATATGCTGTTACTAGACCTGAAAAGATCTTTGTTAATTCTGTTAGGTTTTTGTTGTTGTTGTTGTTGTTGTTGTTGTTGTTTTGTTTTGTTTTTAATCAAAATCAATGAACTGATGTTTTCCTGAAGGGTGAAAACCAGTAAACGGTTTAAAGCAATATCTTGTTCAAATATCTTTACAATCCTACCCCTAAATAATATAGTTCATTAGTTTATCTAGGATATCTACCCTGGTTTTCTAACCCATCAATTCATTAAAATAAATCTTTTAAAGTATTATCAAATTAAACAAACAATTTGAGGACTCGAGACACAGCTTGGCAGTTGAGAGCATATACTTGTCTTGCAGAGAATATGGGCTCTGTTCCCAGCACCTATATTGGATATCTCACAACTTCCTGTGACTCCAGCTCCAGGGGCCCTGAAAGCCTCTTTTGGCCTCCACAGGCACCAGAAACCCACACACATGCACATATACATGCGTATACACGTAGTTTTTTAAATTAATTTGTCTCAATAATGGAGTCATGTTGACTTTGCTTTATGCTTTGTTTTATTTCCAAGCATAGTTTTAAAGGATATTATGTAGCGACTGGAGTAATTGCTCAGTGGTTAAGAGCACTGGCTGCTCTTCCAGAGGACACTGGTTCTATTCTCAGCACCTACATGGCAGCTCACAACCATCTGTAACTCCAGTTCAAGGGAATCCAATGTCCTCTTCTGGCCTCTACAAGCATTGTACATACGTGGTGGCCAGACACACATGCAAGGACAGCACGTATACATTCATAAAATAATAAAAGATAAATTTTAAAAATAAAAGGATACAATATTGAACAAGTGCCCCTAAATCAGAAATTAATTATACTTAAATAACAGGTTAGGAAATATTCTTGGAATTCATTTGATCTAAAAATGGGTTCTAAATGTATAGTTATCCATGGAGGATGGGATGGAAGCATAAGGCAGTAGTCACATCATGGTGACAGAAAAAAAGCAGAGCTTAGAGAGGGAGTAGGGCTGGCCTATAACCCTTAAAGGTCCATGCCCAGTGACCTACTTCTGCAAGCCATGTTTCATACCCCAAAGATTCCACTATCCCTCCAAACAATGCCATCATGTGGGGACAGAGTATTCAAACCATAATGACATATAGATGCATAAGATATAGATGACACCTCTCTTCACGAATGTCCAGTGACCAGTTAAGATTGGTTCTGTCATGTCATCTTTTGATCTCCATCCCAGGCCCCATTTGTTTGCAAGTCTGCGTATGCCTGAAATAGAAATGCTGCATGAACTTTGCCAACTGTTTATGGGAGCATATTAATTCTACACATTTTTCTGTTCCTATCAGATATATGATCCAATAAGTATACTGTAGTCTAAACCTCACAGATGACAAAATGAAGTAGAGGAAATACACAGAAACAGAAAAACATTTCCAAGTGACGATAAATTAACAACACGTATTCACAAATATTCAGGTCTAATATCCACCTTTGTATTTTGCATAACATACTTGAAACTATGTCATGTTTCATGTATGTTATGAAAGGACATACATGAAACATCATGACATATATGTCATGATAGTTTAAATATTATCATGTCAACTTCATTTCACATTATTCTCCAAGAGCCCTTTACAGTCCACAAGGAGCAGCTTTCCCTAGTATATCATTTTATTTCGCCCTAATATTTCTTCCATGCCTTTTCTTCTGTCTGGAATGTTCTTCATTTAATCTGGTGACATGTATTTGTTCTTTACAACAATCTCAACCTTCACATATTCAGTGAAACTTCACTTCATAAAATTGATTCAAAAATCCGTTTAAAAATATTTTAGAAGAGTCTGTAGACAGAAGACAAAATAAAGTAATTTAATCTAGAATACTCTCAAAGATCCAACTACCAATTATTCAGATGTAATAGACTTGCATAAAAGCCAACTCTATATACACTCATGTTATGTGTAGATTCTCTTAATTGCCCTCAGACAGTGATAGAAAAAATATCATATCCACACGTGCACATGAATACACGCATGCACAGCATATTTGTGTTAACTAAAAGGATAAAGTTTCTGTAGCTATATTTGCTAATATTTTGTAAACAAATCACAACTGGATATATATTACCATTATTTTGTTCTTAGAATATTTCCTCACTAAAATGACTTACATGTGAGCTTGTGGCATTAAAACAAACTAACTAAACAATATGCAATGGATACCAAATTAAAATTTCAACTTCTGTCATGACAACGACAACATGTTTCTCTTCAGATTTAATTTCCATGAGAAACTCTTCTAAATTAAAACCTTCCAGTGCAGCGTCCTTCCATTTTTTTTGCATTTTACTACCTAGAGATCAAACAGTTTGACACAGCAAAAATTCTGGTGAGTTAGAAAGAAATGCTGATTGGTTTGTTGGCTGGTGGCCGGGGGAATGTTATGACCAAGTAATTATGTGTTCTGGACAGATGCATTAACCAGGCTTGGGGCTGGAGCCACTGGATATTATTTTAGTCATAAGGCTAGAGGAACTGAATACTTTTCAAAGCATTGGCGGGCTGACATTGTCGAACCGATGCCTGTTCCAATGACTCCTTGGCAGTAACTTCCAACACTGCACTTATGACATGGTAAACAAAAACTACATTAAAGGTTTGCTTTTTAATCATGGAGGAGTTGAGCGTTTTCACTGAGCTCGCTTGCTATTCATCAAGTCACAGGGAAAGCTATTGCAGATTTTCACAGTCCTCTCTTCTGACGGAACTGCAGCAATGTAACAGGCAAAAAGTCTAGTGTTCAGTGATGGGAAAGAGCGCGTATCGGAATAAAGATGACAATGCATCTTTGCAGTTGCCTCCCTGTGCAACAAACTGAAAGTTGACGGTGCGTTTTAGTCATGATTTATTTCAGCGCTTAAAAATCCTACCCTTCGTAAAATAACTATGTCTAGAGATTAGAAAAAATACACATAAAAATATAAAAGCACAATAAATATGATGATTTTTTGGCATCTAGGAAAAGAAAATAAGTCCCACAATAGTGAATCAATTGGATAACTTCAGGTAACTGTTCCTTTGGTGGCATTTAAACTGGAAGTTTAATTTTAATAGCATATACTAATTAGTAACTTAATAAGTCAATTGGAACCACATTTAGTTATTATAAGTATTTTATAGCATTATTGAAAAGTCAAATAATACAATTTTCTTTTAATATTTTCTTAACTGCAGGCTATTATAATAAAATGCAAGCAATAGAATCAGTTCCACAGGATGGTTGTAAGTCATGAAGTGATAGAATTTGATCAATGGTAAGGTGGGTAGATGGAGATACACAGGCAGTTGAAGATGGAAGCATTTTGCTGCTTTTAATTTTTTTAAATATGACAGCTGAAAATATTTATTTCTGTGTTCTTTGTGACTGAGACTCAAAAAATTTCAGAAAGTATTTTTTTTAAGAACTGCTTGAATCATTCTCACAAACTCATTTTGTTCTAAATTATTGCTAATTCCACAAATAATGTTAATAAGATAAAAGAAATATTTGGAAGGTATTTCACTGTAATATGAATAGTAATGTAGTATCTTTTCCTTAGTTACTTCAATACAAACAATGCTTTCAGTAGCCTTTGAAGATTTATCATTTTGGTTAAATTTCATAACATTGTTACATTCTTTTTAAGTCTTGGTTACCCCAGAGGGCATCTGAAAGCCGAATCTGAGATACCACTTTTTTAATGTAATTTTAAGTTTTTAATTAATCTTTAGTAATAAATCTGTTGCTGCATATAATTTTACTGATATGTCTCTTAAATAAGTGCAAATGAAATTTCTAAAAAATATTTCAAAAGATTATGAACTATTCATGAGATATAAATATGCTGACTAAAGCCATTACACCTACCTCCTCAGTTTCAATTTACAATTTAAAAGGAAATGTTATCTTCTTGAATTGATTTATAAAAAGTCTAGAGAGCTTAACCAAATGAACTAACTTAATGAACTAACTAGGAAAATCTCAGCATGATTCCTTCTTCACCCATACAGCATCTCCCAATACAGACTCTAAATGAATCACTGTGTGATCTCTACGAAAAAAGTACTGAGGAAACCTTTAAAAGGTATGAAAACCAAAAGCCTGTAAACAGAGTAACAAGAAATTCAAGGAGATTACTTTTCAAGGAAACAGAGAGAAATGAGATCAAAAAGAGGAACAAGGGAAGCACAGTAAAGTTGGATTGTCTCAAGTTGAAATTGTATTGTGTTTTAGGAAATAATTATGAGTCCAAAATACAGGATCTATAAAATATTACCAAGCTAAGAATACGTAATCTAGTCACATTAAAATATTGGCATACCTAATAAAATACAATGCTGTATTATTGTTTATACTATGATGTAGTTTATGACAGAACTTAGCACATAGACACTATAATTAACAGAAAAGCTTTTACACAGAAACATATTGCTGCATCCCAATGCTGAAAACACAGTATAGACATCTCTGATCTTCTTATTCCTGTGTTCTTTCTTTGCAATAGAGACTCAAGCATGTTCACAAAACTGGTTTCCCTTAGAAGTCTTTGAATCATTCTAACAAATTTGTTTTGTTCTAAATTGTTACTAATTTCATAAGTAGTGTTAATCAGTTGAAACTAGTCACCTTTTAATTCAACTTTGCAAATATAACAGAACATGAATTACAGCAGTGCTCCCACATGTGCTACATTCAATTTCTTCAAAAAGCAGGAAATCAAAACAGTTGTTAATGCTGTTTTGGTTTAAAATACAAAGTACTTAATGCACCATCTGTCGCCTAAGAGATAGTTTAAGAATATTATGAATAAGTAAATCTTCTCTTTATAAATGGACTTTGGTTTACAAAGCCTAGTATTAGTATTTGTTTTTCCACCTACACTGTCTTTATCATTGCTTTTATTATATATAATGAAATAATATATTAATAATAAATGCATAAATGAGATATTTCTGTGAATTATAAGAATTCTCTGCTCAGAGATAAAAAAATACCTAGACTTGATTCTTTACCAAAAAATGTCTTTTAGTCTTTAAACCTCTGTCCAATAAGACATTCACCTCCTGAAGGGAGGAGAGGAGATCTTTTTTTTTTTTTTTTTGAGGAAAGATTTTGAAATATCCAAAGTATAAAATATGGTAAAAATGGCTAGGGTTATTTTATTACCATAGGCTGCAGTAAATGTGACTTTAGTGGGGAGTGGCTAAATTAAATGCAGAAAGGGACATAATTTTTTTTTCTGATGGACCTAATGAAAATACAGTATTTAAGCAAGCTTTAAAAAGGAAACACAAAAGAAAGAATGTATGTTAATGTGAAATGGTCCTTAACTAATGATTTTCTTAAAACAAACCTTTAAAAGTTTATCTAAGGCTTCAGCAAGGCAGAGAGACACCCCAGACGCACATCTGTGATATGTTTGCTAGGTTACAGTTGCTGTTTTACGAAAGGATGTGAGTTATGAAGTGAGTCCTTTTGTAATCATTCTAATAAAGCTGGATAAGATGTACAAGGGACCGGACTCCTTCGAGCTGTTGTTCTGTAAGTAATAGCGAGACTGGATGAGGTTTGAAGTTCCTCGTATAAATTGCTACAGCAACTCAAAACCCCAGGCTGCTTTGTCGAGTACAGAAATCCTGTGAATTATCGGTGTCCTTCCTCTTTACGGAATGGTGAAAACTAGCAATGAAGAATCTGTACTTCATGAGGTCGCCATGCTTTTTGAAGAAAAGGATCTGGGTACACAATGTGTGAGCCCTGATTCTTTTTGCGCCTAAAACTTCAACTCATTCTCTGTACTCGGGATACCAAATAGAATAAGAGCAGAAAGACATCTTAGACTTTTCTTCTTAAGACTGTGATTGGTTAATAAACACAGAAAATCCAATGAACTCTGATTACCTTATTACCTGTAGTTCTTAAAAACTGTAACAAAGAAACCACAAAGTGTAGACTATCTCTTTTTTATCTCACCTGTCTTTTCTTGATTAAACAATTTAAATCTTTAGGGATCAACTTTCAGCCTGTCTTTGGTTTTAAGTACAGTTAGTTTTTATTCTCCTCCCTAGCAACTTTGATTGCTGTAACAGCCTGTTGCTTTACTTTTCAAAAAATCTATTCAAAAATCAACTTTTGTAAAAGAAAATACTTAAATTGTAAACCCTGCTCAAATGACTCGGAATCTCTGATTTTAATCTATTCCAATATTCTAAAACGATTTAAGAGGAGGTACTAACATGATGAGAAAATACGAAGCTGGAGAAAATAATTCAAACATAAATTAACAAATTATTGTTAAAGGATAAGAAGCTTTAAGCAAAGAACCCTGAGAGATGTTGCTGGATGTTCATAACCCTGTGTTGTGACTGTTTGCAGGGCACCCAACTGAACGCACCAAAAATGTAAATCTAAAGGCAGTAAATTTAAAAACAAAAATTCATAGTATAGACTGAGTATATCTGTTTATATAGAATGTTGAAACTATCATGAGCTCCCTAAGATCCTAATTAGTTCTTCCCATTATAAAGTTTATGGTACTTAGGTTTATTGCTTAATTTTGAATTGTCTACAGTGAACATGACCTATGGCAAAGCGTTGCTTCTGCAAAAATTAGGTGTTTAAAAAAACTGCAAAGCAAACCTTGAGACGATAGAATTTGCAAGAAAATTTGATTTCTTGCCTTTTTGTTAACAATACGCGGGTAATCTGGGACCCTCACCCGCTCCTGACTGATACTATATAATATTTATGCATGCATGACAACAAAATATGTTTCAATAAAAATATATTTGAACTAGCAAAGCAAAATTGCTTTAAGCTTTTGATCTGTCCCCTAGCTCACATCTCTCAAAGCCTTTTGCTTTCAACAGTTACATTCAAACGTCAAAGATATACAGCTGATGATTCAAGCTGAATGACACTACGATAAACTATGGTTTCTCCTGCAGATAAAATACATCATAAATCGGTGCAACACTTACCTCATTTTAAATATTACTGTCTCCTTTTATCAGGTAACACTATATGACCTTGTCTTACCTCCTTTCTTTCCATATTTTACATGGGAGTTTAATTCTATTCAATGATCACAACCAGAATTTTTTTTTTAATTAAAATAGGATATATGGCTTTAAAGGCTTAGGTTATCTAATAGACCAATTTAATTAAAAATAATAATAATGAAGACAGACTGATTTCTAGTGCTGTGTAAACTATAGCAATAACAGAATTAGATAGATTTTTAAGTTGCAATCACTCTTTGTACTTAACTGCCGTTTATCACATGATATAAAACGATAGGCAATAGTATTCAATAAAACAGAGATGTATTCACAACTAACTGGTAAAGAGATGTTTCTGCGAGGTATGAAACAACATAATTTCTAGCCTTTTAGGTTAAACCACCCATCACCAATTATAACAGACCAACACCATCAGCACCAGGTCTCCCGCGAGCAGTTTGATTTACACTGTGAAGTATCTCGGTAGAGGTTGTGCCTTTTCTGGACCCTGGAGTATGATTTGTACGTTTCAAAACTGCTGGATGTGTTAAATGCCCTAATATAAATCTTGATGATCATCTGAGTAACTTGGGATTTGTACCCTTCATCCCCCAAGCCTGTTGAGAGACGAACTTTCTCCTTTGGCTCCCTCTGTTCAGGAAGAGTGTGGCTTGTGAATCAGAATCCAGATAGCCCTGCCTACTCCCCCGACCTTTCTTTTTTATGCCTTCCCTGAGCAGACATGAGCAGATGCATCACTTTTGTCTACCACCAAGTTTTTAATTTGGAAGTGGTAGTGGAAACACACCTCTGTGGATTTGATCCTTCTCTCAGTTCCCAAGTTACACTGTCTTGAGCTCTTACCCTTCTAAAACATGTAGGGCAACAGCCATAGGATGAATACTCTCTAGTAGGTGTCCTTTCCTAACCATATCCTTTTCTCAGGAAGTCTGGGACCACTGAAATTCGATGACTATTTCCCAAACCAGGTGAAAAAATATCTTTTTGATTTTAATTGATCCCTTTTGAGGTAACAGCTATTTTTAGCACAGAAAGGGAAGTAGTTATGAGGGAAGCTAACATACATTACCAAATAATGTATCCTATTTTCTTATGACACAAAAGAAATAAAATACCCTTTCTGCGACCCTAATGATTTGAAAGGTCATGTTTCTCTCTGTTCATGACAAGTTGTGTGAGCATCTTCACACTGGCAGTCATTCACTTTCCTTGGCATTCTGCAACTTTAGCCCACTAGGCTAGGTGCTGTTGGACCAATACTGTACTTGCCACATCACATCCAGAGAGCGTGAGAGCTGAATAACGCAGTCTGTGACCTTGAAACAGAAGGAAGTCAGTATCAGCATCCTCCTCAAAGCTCAGCATCACTCTGAGGGCAGAGGATCTAGATTCAGATGTTCTCTAGTTCCTCCTACCATGCTATCAAAACTGTTACCTTGCACTGTTCTTTTGTTTTTCCATGCTAGCCTCGAAAATTCAGTGTCTGTTTCTTCATGAGTAAGTCTTCATACCTGTAATTAATACCATCCTTTCTTGCTTTCTGGGGCAGTTTGCATCATCAGTTACCAGCTCCTGTCCTTGCCATGGGCTCCTTCTAATGTCTGAGAAGACACACCAGCATAGTTTGGCAAAAAGTCATGTGTTGTTACCACTCTTCTCCAATTGGATGTGGGGGTTTTTTCCCCTCCCATTTCTATACATTTCCCAAGTATCCATACTTCTCCTTCTATGCACATAGTCCATTCATTACCACTTACCTCATTTTGTCTATCTTTATAAGAGACCAACTAAATAAAAGGGAAGAATTAAGTCTGGCTTATTCCAGGCTATACCCCAATGCTAATACACATTCTAACGTTTGTTGGGCACTCAAAAATTATGGACCACACTGGATTATCTGATATTAATGGTGTTTTTTAAAACCAATTACATTCTCCCAGACATTCAAGTGTTTCCAGTTATAGTCTAGCATGGTGGTGGAGGCATCAAGATGCTAAGTTATGGCTAACATGGGCTACACAGAAAGATCCAGTGTTACAACAAACTGAAGAACCCAGTGCTGATGATGATCCCTCTCTTGGGGACCCTCCAGCACATTATTATTATTCTCGCTCATTATTCTCACCTTTTAATCTCTCTGCCAAAGTCTTGCTCCTCCAAAGCTTACAAACTAACCCACTGCCTTCACTACAGTCTTTTTGTCCAGAATATTGTATCAGATTCTAAAACTCTAGGATCCCAATTCTGACTGGGAACTCTTAGAAGACCAATCTCAGCCATTCAAAAAAGTCTTGAGCAGGGTATACTGTTTGCATTGTCTAAAGTCTAAGGTCCTTACCTTGGCATTCAAGGCATGCCATAAACTGCATCCTGGTGTCTCTAGGCATCCCTCCTAAATTCCCTGGAGCCAGGCTTTTTCCTTACTAATACCACAGCGTCTCTTGTTTTCCTTCCTCAGACTTTAGCTTTCATGTTGGATGTCCTGCCTACAACGCTCCCTAACTCAGTCTAAGTAGTGTCCATAATTTAATAGTCGACCTAGATGTCCACTTATTTATGTATTCATTAAGGCTCACAAAGAATTCTAAGGTATAATGGCATCTATTTGAACCATTATTTTGAAATATGACCATGTACTTAATTACCTTATTTCATTTTCTTAGTTTTAGATAGCTTTATAAGACATTCTCATGTTAAAACTCAAGGAGTAAAAAAGTGTGTGTAAAACACTGGTCTTTTTCCCAATCCTGTTATCCAACCAGGTGGCTCCCAGAAACTACCAAATATCATGACTTTTTTTGTATATCTTTGTGGAGACATTCCATTAGTAGGCAATAAGAGCTAGTTCTCTCTAGTTTGCTCAGGATTCTGTATCAAACGTTTCTCTCCTCCATAGCTATTTAATATTTTATTTACTCGCTATTTCCCATTTACCAAGGCCATATGGCTTGTGTCCTTTATAGAATGTCACACAAACATTTGTTGATGGAATGTCCGATTCTTTCAAGTTTGGAATAAACTGTTCAGTGCTGAGATAGACTCTCTGCTACCTTCATCCTCAAGTGAGAAGGATAAAAAGAATAAACAGCAGGTTTTCCAAACACTTCCTCCGTGTAACCATTAAAGGGGAATTAAGGCATGACAAACCACACATGCAGATGTGCATTGTTCCTTCCTGATACTTTAATATGTTCCAGATCCAAGAGCACGTTACTGTTTCCTTTGGTTCTGATACATATGCTGATACAAAGATTAACAGAGTCACTGGTTTGTAATGGATGATTCTGTTTCATTTTAGAAATCACCCCCTCCTGAAGCATTCCAAGTTCACTGAAAGTATGTTTGCATTGAAATTTTTCTCATAATTGCGTCCATCTCCATTTCATGTTGGACATATTAGAAATGACATGACAGCCCACCCACCTTGTCACTGCTTGCTAAATGTCTTACAGTCCTATGATTATTTTAAATGTGTGTATGAAACTATGAAAATGATAAGACCCCAAGACAATTTTTTCATATAAAAATAATACCAAACAGTTAACCCTTGAGAGAAAATACATTTCATTCATGAGTGAACAATTAGCTTAGTCATTCTATTTTAACATATTATATGGTATATAGTACTGTCAATGTTCAATGTCACGTTGTCTGTCTGGTCAATGGGAATCCAACTAGGTAAGTCAGAGTCCCTCAGAATCTATTAAAGAGACTTTGATTATCAAACTGACCGCTTCAAATTCAGCAAACTAACCTGAAAGGTACCAGGTTTTCCTTTTTCTTCACACTGTGCAAACAAGAACCGGAATGCATCCCGCATGTAAGTCCCTAGAATTGGAACTTTTTTTTTTTAAGCTGTTAACTTTATGTTTAAACTAATGCCCAAGATTCAAATAGTAATTACAAAGGCATAGCTTTTCTTAGAAATTAAACATATTTGGAGGAAACTGCTTTTAAAAACGTTGCTTTACAAAACATAAATAAATAAATAAATAAATAAATAAATAAATAAATAAATAAATAAATAAATAAATAAATAAAGTGTTGCTTTAGATGACTTTTAAAAATGTGAAAATTTATATTCTCAGAATTCTGGAAAATTCTGGTCTTTTTAGGTTTAGAATTTTAGTAGCTCATTGAACCAGCGGAACTGCAGTTCATGTTGAAGTTCCAGTTTATGTTGTTTTGCTTGATGACCATTTTCTTCTGAACAAACATGCACAAAACTCATTTTCAAAAGTTTACTCTCTAGTCTGTGGGCCTATCACCCAGAGAGTCTCATAAATATAAAATTCAGAATTATAAAATATTCTCATGTGGGGTTGGAAAGATAGCTCAACAGTTAGAGCACTTCGTGATCTTGCAGGGGGCCAAGGTTCAGTTCTCAGCAGTCTCAGTAGCTCACCATCATCTGTAACTCCAATTCCGGGGCATCTAATGCCCTCTTCTGGCCTCCAAGGGCACTAGGCACCCATGAAATACACATGCATACATGCATGAAGGAACAACATTCACACATATAAAATAAATACTTTTCAGCCAAAATATTTATGTGTAAGTGAATAACATGTGAACTAATAACTTTGATTTGATGAATGAAACTTTCATTTTTTAGTTTTTATAGGTTAGGTATATATTATCGTAATGGTTAAAATATTTACCAAGCAAACATGAAATATCATCTAACAGATAAACACGTTACTCCAGTAACATGCCCATACTTTGGTAACATGGGTTGGCAATACTTTGTCTCGACTGGCATGATACATAGCTAGGAAGTGAGTATCTCCAAGTGATGATGCTGTCTTTCTAAGAGCAGCTCCCGTTGAAGTTTGTCAGCCACTGAGACCAAGACAGTAGTTGTCAAAGGCACAGGAAGTAACTAAAGCAGCAGAGATTCTCTTTTTCTCCTACTACTTCTGGATTGCACAGGGATCACAAAGAGACAAGAAAAACAGTAGAGCAACTTGAGCAGATCACATTTTTGACTAGGAAAATTGTGTCTAAGGTGTTCCATCAGCAAGAAACAAAGAAGGGAATTACTCCTCTCTGCTGATGAACTTCCTCCTGAACAAACCCTTACATTGTTTTCATTCTGATTTTTACAGTTTAGCAGAAGTACAAAGATGTTTATTCTCAGGGGGTTTGCTCCCCATGACACCAGCTTTTGCTAATCCTCCGCAGCCTCAGTTCCTTTGGTTGGTGGCCATCTGGCACGCTGCCTTTGATTTTATGAATAAGGTCTCCAATTGTTTCTGCAGCTGTTATCAGTGCAGCCTGACCCGCTCCAAATGGGGATAACAGGGGGGGAAATATCCCCACAACTTGCACGGCATTCCATTCCTGTGGCTCTCTTCCCAGACTGCTCCTTGTGATTTTCCTAGTGCACATTCCTCAATGCAGATGGTGACACCGCTAGACCTTAGTGTAAGGAACACATAAAAGTGAGCTTTCCTTGGGAACCATTGTTTATAACTATACTTATGAATTACGGATGAGATGTATTAAGTCTCTGCATCTTATGCATATCGTTGCTTTCATTTTTGGTCCTTAAAGGTGCTTGTAACTATACAATTTCTTTATACCTCCAATGAGTTGTTTCTTGTGTCTCTAGTAAGGTTAGTATTTGGCATAATGAGGTCATATGAAATAATAATTTTGAAGTTGTGCTCCTAGGAGCCCAGAAGAAGAAAAGAGGAGAAGAGAGCAGTGGACAGCTACCTGCTGGTCTCAGTTTCAAGTGCTGAGAGAGAAGGGTCTTGAGTTTGAGGCCAGTTTGAGTTATGCAGCAAGACCACATCAGGACGTTAGGAGGGTGAAGGCATTTCAGTACTGTTTTAGAGAATAACTGAATTCACTTACTGCAAAAGGCAGAATCGAGTCAATTCAACACATAGATGATAAGCTAGTGCCAGCATTAAAAGCATTTTTATTCTTTCCCCTCCAAATAGATCTCTTTGTAGCAAAGCTTCCTACAATTTCAGCTTCTAGTCTTCTAGTTAAAAAACACACACAAAACATCCATTTTAGGGCAGCTGTCGAAGGTTGACCCAGGGAGCACATTAAATCACCTACAAGCTCCTCTCTGGGAATAAATACATCTGCTTGCTCTTGGGCCCTCCTAGGGTCTTGAGCAAGCCTGGGAAGATGTGACAGGGGATGACAGTAATAGAGAAGAAACATGTTTCCTAGGTTATCACTTTAGGAAACTGTAATGCATTCTGGGGCCACTGGGCTAGGTGTGGAGGGGAATTTAAAGACGAGGCAGAAAGGGCAGTGATTGGAAAATCAGGCTGAAGGAGAGAGTGAAGAGAAGATACTTAGCAAGGAGAGGGGACTGGTTGGGACACACTCTTCATTTGCCCCTACTGTTCGTCAACACTGTTCCAACGTCTAAAGCAGCACAAGTCTTTCTTTTTCTCTATGTATCCTCTGTCCTTCTGATCATGGCAACAATAAAGGTATGTTTTCACTTTTAAATCACCACCCTTACCCATAATAACATCGAAGTAATTTTATTCACCTGGAGTTGCCTCTTTCATTACTCTCTAGGTTCAGCTGGGAAGCTTCTCAAGTATGCATGAAATATGTCATATATATTGACATTCATTGTCTCTATTTTCACATGGAGAGTTACTCAAAATATAATATCATATTCTCTCTATATATATTCTCCACTACAGAGTATTTATTTCACTTCCATAATTTTTAAATGAAAAAAAAAGTCTGTGGAGTCACCTTTTGTATTATATTAAAGTGAGAATCAAGACTGAGTTATTAGTGACTCCTTATGTTCAAATTGTTTCACCTTCGAGCCTGTTCTGGAGGGAATGAATGGGCTTGCAGTATGCCTCTGCTCTCACACAGTGATTTTGCATTTCTGCTTGAAAAGTTAATCCTAAGGATGGATTTGCTGGCAGCTTAGTTTACACAGAGGAAAAAGAAAACAGCAAGACTGTATAACTACAGCTTCAGCCAGTGCCAGCTTGAGATAAGAATGGGAACTAACATGGTGATAAGCTAGAATTCTGCCTCGCATTTTCTTAGCAACTGTCCTTGCTCTTGTACATGAAATTTTCAACGGTACATAACATTGCCATGGGATCCTTAACAGTTGGCAAAATGCTTTGATGTGCAATATCCGGTTTCTGCAGTCTGTGATCTCTGCCTGCCTTCAGACCAGGGTGACTGCTATCCAAGATGCCACTGTGACTGAGAACACAGCTCCAGCTCCTTTTTTTTTTTTTTCAGTAGGCAACTCTATGGGAGGTGACTAGGATGCACCCACAGATCTGCATGGCCCTGGATCAGGACATGTGTTCTACTCCATGAGGCAAGGTCAAGACAGGGGACACACTGCACCTTCTGCAAGGAAGAGGCTTCTTATTTGTCCATCACACTAGGAAAAAGAAGTCTGAAGTGCAAATACCTTTCACACTGCTCAGCACTTGGGAGGAGGCTGGCAAGGATGGATGCCTTGCTGAGCTCTCGGTTCCTTTGATGATCAAATAAAAGGATCCCAGCTCCCTGCTGCTTGAAGCTCTGCTCTATCCAGTTTCTCCCGTGGGAGGCCAGAGGAAGCCCTAGGAAACTTCTAAGGACTCACTCACTCTGAGCTACCAGTTCCTGCTGGTCTACAGGTAGGGAAGGTCCAGGCAGCCTGTTGGTGTCTTTTGGGATCCATTTTCTAAAGCTCTATTTATACAAATTACTTTCTTCTTCCTTTCATTAAGCAACTAGGATTTCTTTTCTTTTCTCTCTGTATGAGCCAAGAACACATTCAATATGCGAAGAACCAGTCCACCTTGGTGTGCTCATCTATTTCTATTTCTGATGAGGCAGGTTCAATACAACGAGTGAAGTCAGAAAAAAATAATCAAGCAGCTAGTGGTGGGTGATGTATTTTTTTTTTTGGCGTTTATGTGATTATCCTTTGTGAATCATTTTTAATTCCTTTCTTTATCAAGGGATAGATGATAAGTCGGAATCTTTGTGCTCAGCAGGAGAAAGGCAGCTGGAAGAAAGTCCCAGCAAAAGTCTCACACTCAGCAGACTTCCTCGCCCCTGGGCTCAAGCCACAACCTTCTCTGTGAAGAGACTTGCAGTTGAGAGAGTGAAACCCTTCCAGCAAAAATCAGCTAAGTCCTGGGGAACCCCAGACAGCCCTGACCACCATTCAGGACATTCTGCCTCTTACCCAGGCTCGTCCAACTTCCCTAGATCAGAGTGAGAGGAAGGATCCCAGGTAGGGAGGGTCCAGATTCCAGGCTGGTAGAAGGAAAACCTGCTCCCTCCCTCGGGAAAGGACGTCTTGAGGTTTGCTTGGTAACAGTGAAAACTCAGAAGACTAAAAATCCTTTAGAGGACACTGACATTAAAAATGCTGAATGGGAGAGACCTTGGTTGATGAGCAGCACCCTTTGAAGAAGGCATGAAGCACCCTCCTTTGGACCTCCAGATCCTGCAGATGAAAATCGGCTCTGAGAAGCAAAGGGAGTGAGGGTATTGTTGTCTGGTGTCGTCTGTTATTAAGCATGTTAGTGGCCTTATGGAAAAGCTGGTGTGTTTGTGTGTTGGGGGTGGGGTGGAGTAATCAAAACTGCACCCATGAAGCTCATAGGTGAGGAGAGAAAAGCTTCAGCGAGGTGGCCAGTGTTGTGTCCAACAAACGCTTCTCCTAAAAATCACATCCTCTCAGTGCCAGCCTCAAAAGAGTCCTAATATAAACCTGATCCACTTACCTAAACCAGCATTTGTAGGTGCGTGCGTGCGTGTGTGCGTGCGTGCGTGCGTGCGTGCGTGCGTGTGTGTGTGTTTCAACAATCGTGCCCCCAATGCCTCAAACCGGAAGCACTAAATAAGGATTAGTAAAGGGAATGATGGGATGTCAGAATCTCACTACATAATGGAAAAGGGCGTTTACTAGCGAAAGAAAGAAAGGAACAAATTTAAAATGCTCTTTACCCCACAGTTTGGGGGCAAACAGTCCACCGACGATGAAAATAAACAGTGTCCCAACGTTTCCAACTACTCCTCATAATAAAGAGAAGCGGGGGTCCTATGTGGATGGGGGTTCAAGATTGCAGAGTGCTTTTAAGGAGTCCTTTTTTTAGGTTCTGGAGCAAAGAGATCCTGAGACACGGGGTTCAGTGGGGAGGTGGAACAAACATTACTTTCCCAGTATCAAATTTATAAAGGAAAATCTGTGGAACTTTCAAACTCCAGTCCAAGCAGAGGGCCCTCCTGAGACTCAAACCCCAACTGTTAGGTGGGTTTGGGGGTGGATGCAGAAGGACCACACTAACTCCTCTCAGCACCCCGGGTGCTGAGGAAATGGAAGCCCCAGGGTCGAACCTGGAAGTTCTCTGGAGGCCCACAGACTTGCGGCGGGCGCAGCACAGTAGGAGACTCTGGTGTCGGGTCCCAAAGTCCTTTGTGGGGCCCAAGTCACTGTCACCACACCCTCTGGCTCGGCTACTGACAGAGGCCATGTGTGCAACTGCCGTAAATGTATATAAAAGCATCCCTCCAAGGCGTTGGTTCCTTCTGTTCTTGGAATGCTTTTTTTTTTGGCGTTTTCCTCCGCGTTTTCCCAGTGTCTTCAGAATTCGAAATACGTTTTCCTCTTTATTTCAGACAGGATTCTAAGTGTGAACTAGATGGTGCAATTCCCACCACCCTACTTCTTGGCCCCATGCCCCTCATGGGCAGCCTAGGAAGCACTGCAAAATTCGCCCCAGCAAGGAGACGGGTTATTTCAACCGCCCAGGCAAGTGTTCTGTGGAAGGTGGTTGGACCAAACTAGAAAATGCTGCCGCGCCTAGCTCCAGCGGGTCACCTGGAGGGTGCTGGGTCTTGGAGTGCCAGTATCGCTGGGCAGCAGTAACCAAGTTCAAGGAACCGCCCCTACGCGTTGCCTCCTCCAGCAACATTTTGAGAATTTATCCTAAGAGGGGGGGGATGAGGCAGAGCCAATGAGGATGGGAGGGGGCCGGTCAGGGGAGAAGCCCCTGGGAACGGGAAAGGGGAGTCTGCTGACTTAGGGCTCCAGGCTTTGATTTTAAGCGGCAGTGAACCGGGATAGCTTGACACTCCACCCCCTGCCTATGGCTCAGCTTGATCCTGGAGCTAGTTAGGGCGTTAAACGGGTACGCGGGTGGGGCAATTCATTAGGCAAGAAATGGATTAGTTGTTTATTATCTATAAACATTCCAACCACAGCAACGGATCATAAAACCGCGGAAGGGCCTGTAAAGGGAAGGAGCGAGGAAGCCTCCATGTGGGCCGCGCGGATTTAGCGATTGTTCCCGTGTGATAAAGGGTCCATTAGAGAGGGAGAGGCAGAGAAGGGGAAATGATTTCCTAGGCTGGGAGTCACGATTTCTCTAAGCTGCATGGGGGTAGACACAATGTTGGGGTGAGTTGGTAGGAGATGATGAGAGAATGGACAAAAGATTGAAAGGCCGCGGTGGGGCCATTAGCAAGGCTCATGCAATAAAAGCTACGAATTAAATGAGGAGAGCAATTTAGTCTTCAGTTTCTTGGCGAAATCCTCCGAAACCATGAAAGCAGCCCAATAAGATTTTATGGAGGAAAAGAAGTTTAAAACCAACATCTCTCTGATGGCAGACGTGCTGTGGAGGCTGGCTTTTTAAAGTTTTCGTTCAGAATAGAAAGTTTTTAAGAGGAGTTAATCTCAAACAATTAAATACTTTTTAAAGTATAAAAGCAATATATATATGTACATATATAAAATATATGCATATATTAACAAATGGCTTTTTTTGTTTCCTCAGCTGTTTCTTGGAACAAGATTTAAACTCTCCTTGCCTATTTAACATTTTACTTACTATGTCAGAAACAGGGAAGACCTTATTTCTATTGGTTTCTAAGCAACTACTGAGTATACTTTCAATCGAATTCAGAACCTCTTAGAAATCATTGGTAATGTCATTCGTGCAGTTTCAATAGTGTATTATTTTAAATGTTTAGGAATGACAGTTTTATAAAATGGTGTTACATAACAGAGGGTTCTTAGTTCTCAAATTTTAAAAACGTATTAAACAAATTACGCCATAAGGGACATGCTTCATAGACAATAAATTATAATACATAATAATAGACATAGAACAACTCAGAAATCAGAATGAAGGGTTGCCAGCACACCCAGAAAGTCTTCCTCATACAACAGATTAAAAAAAATGTTTTTTTTTAATCTGTTAATAACAATCATACTTGGGGAGATGTTGATATTGAAATAATTACTCCAGTTCCTGAATTCCTTTTGGGTGCCAAAATCTTCTTGAAAATAAAAACAAAACTGCTTTGGGTATCCCGAAGAGAGAACAAAAAGTGGCCTCCACATTCGCAACCCAGCCCCCGCCTTTCCTTATTCCACACTGAGAGACACAACAAACAAACCATTACATGTTGAAAAACACATCTGAAAACAGAGTGGTCATGTGCTGCCAGTCCTGGGGAACATTAGCTGGTGTTTGGAAAATAGTTGACAGCTGAAGGTTGAGGTTTCTCTCTTTTTTCTGCTCAGAACAGGAAGGGAGGAAGGGAGAAGGGGGGAAGAGGAGGGGAGGGAGAAAAGGGGGGGAGAGAGAGAGAAAGAAAAAGGCTAGAATGGGATTTGGGGGGAGTTGCAAGGCACAGCATTGCAAACACACACATACCCACATAGGCACACAGATACAAGTACAAACACTAAAATAATACGAAATGACTGGAATTTGCATTGGTTCAAAATATGGAGAGGAGTGAGCTTTTGTTTGCTTTCACAAAACAACTAAAAAAAAAATCATAGAAACATCAAACTCTGGCTTCCTCAAGGGGAAGATTGTTGGACAAAGGCGGATTGCTTTGCCAGTAGCTTCAGGGAAGGTGCAAGTCGATGGCCTGACCATTGCTTAAAAGCTCCAGGATCCCTTAGCCCAGCTAATCCGCTAAAGGCGGAAAGCTTCTCATTGACTCAGTTGGGTGCAAGTAACCCACCGCGCAGTGTCTGTTGGCCTCTGAGATCCCTCTTATCTTGAACTTGGGAGGCAGACATTCCTGGAGCCCACACTGGAAACTGTCATATTGAAATTTGGATTGGAAAAGGGCACTGACAATAAATAGTGACTCCTTCATGGCCTGTTCAGATCTTGATGTCTCCAAAACATGCATTTCCGAGGCAGGACGGGGGTGGGGTGGGGGTTGGGTGAGAAAGATGGCCAAAAGATATTTGGGATTAGATAGAACTTTGTGTAACCTTGAGCATGTCCTTTGAACCTGGAAGAGCTCAGCTTTCCCGAGGCACCTAACTATGTCTGCTAATAAGCTCCTGCATTCTTTGATTGTAGGTAGGACAATGATTTAAGTCATCATTAAGAGATATTGCAGGTTACTTGAGCCTCGCCCTTGGCTTGTCTGTTAAAAGTGTGTATGTGGGTCTGTCTGACTGTGGAAGTATTCACAGTAAAGATTCCGTGCTGGGAAGTTTCTGGCCGGGACCCCCCTCTCTCCACCCCCGCCCCCCGCAGTTAACCGCCCTATGGTGGGGTGGCTCTGACCAGCTCCCCGCGCTGAATCCACTATCAGCGCTGACAATGACTCTTGCGTGTGTAACACACGTGGGCTGCACACCTGGTTTGCCAGACTCTTGCGAACATCGCTGGACTTCACTCTCAGACCAGTGGACCGGTCTACACTCCCACCCCACCCCACCGCTGCCGCCGCGCTCTGCAGCTCCAGGCCTCAGGGATCTCAGGTCTTTCTGCTCTGTTGGACCCACTTTCACTGCCCCCCCACGCCCCCACACCCCCCAGGTCAACTGTAACCATGCCCACTTCCGCCAGGCCCGCAGGCTCCTAGAGGCGTTTGCAAGAGTCTTGTGCTCAACACTGCGTTGCAGGCGGGACAGAGCTCCAGTGCAGCTAAGGCAAAATCACAGCCGCTTGCAGTAGCAATAACCCGCTCCGAAGTGGAACGAGAATAGCCTAGGCAATGGGAAAGGAAAGGACTCTTTGCCTTGGGGGAGAATTATTCCTAATCATTTAAGATGCACTCTCCCGGAGAACCCAGGCAGTGGCTGTGGCCATCTGCAGTACCTGTAAAAATCCAGAAGCCAAATTACGCAGTCACCGTTCTCAAAGGCTCCCAATTCTGCAGATTTCAGCCACCCAGCCTCTAGGAGAGTGGATGGGAACTAACTTGATGCTTTCAGGTACTTTCGGGTCTGTTTCTCAATACATCATTTTAAAAAATTAACCTTAAAAAACAAACAAACAAACAAACAAAAAGAAACAAACAAAAAAAAAAACCTATTTTCAAACAAAAACGCAAGCAAGTCCGAATTGCTGGCCTGAAATTCAGGCCTTGAGACCTAATGCAGACTGCAGGGCGGGGGGAGGGGGAGCAGTAGACTCTGAGTACCCAGGTCCTGTAGATCTGAGATAAAGATGTCTAGTAGGGGGTCATTTAGGGCAGAGATAAGGCCCTGGAATCTTGGAGGAATTTAGCCTGGCTTCAATGCTTCAGCAGGCAGCCTTGCTTTAATATTGCCTCAGATCTCACCTGGAAGATGGAATGGTCCCAAGAGGGAGGTGGAAAAGACACTTCGCGGCCCCACCCCCCAGGCTTAGCAGCAAAGATGTTAAGGAGGAAATACATCAAAGGCTGGAGCGGAAAAAAGTTAGAGGGACACCCTCCTTAACTCATAAATAATAATCCAAATGTACTGGAGTCATTCTTATTGTCCAGAATTTCTGGCACTATGCTTGAAATATTGGCGTCAGATGTGGCTTACTCCATGTGCCAGAACACTGTTAATGTAAAAGGGAAAACAAGGAAAGCAAACACGAATGCCACTTTAAATAACCATATCCAGAGGCTTAAATTTAGTGTGTTGGTTACAATTAGGAAATTACATTTAATAATTAGTTCTCCTCGTCACTTTACATCTTTTTTTCCTATGCCAATGACACTTGGCTATTCAAATTACTTTATTTAAAAAAAAATGACTTCAAATGAAAAAGAGTATCTGACTTTTAAACATGCTCTAATTTTGAAACAAAATGTTTTGAACCACCTAAAGTCCACACAACACAGTACAAATAAAATTATACTTCAGAAATGAACAGAATTCATTTTCTAATATAAAGACTGACTCCAGTCTAACCAGGAAGGACTAGATAACTCTGTGCTAAGCAATGTTTTCGTTGTCATTCTCAAGCATGAGTGGATTAGTTTAAAAAAAAAAAAATCACATTTGCAGAAATTACTGAACATTGGAAGAAAACAAGTGGCCGTAATCTTCCTGGTAAACTATAAATGCATTTCACATTTTGCCATAGGAAACTGCCACTTACACACTATATGCTGTCCCACTCACTCATGTCACAGAGGCAATGTATGTCAAGTTAAAACTAGATGAGAATGTCAAAATTAACTTCCCTTGCTTAATATGCCTGACTTATGTGGGAAAATGTTAAGAATCCTCCAAAGATTCACACAGGAAAATTATAGAAGTTAGCAAATGACAATCCAACAAGGCAAATCTCTAACGATTCAGGAAGATTTTCAAACAGCTAATTCCTTTAGATTGTAAATTTATGCATCTTATGCAATATAATTCATTTGCAAAATTTCCATTTTATAGCAAAATGGAAGCAAATAATATCATTGGTCTTGATTTATTTATTTTTGTTGTAAAAGCCACCAGTAAGAGGCTTTTTTGTGTGCTTGAACAGCAAATATTGAGATTTACAGTCTAAAGGACTTAGCTATTTGAAAATCTTCCTGAAGCGTTAGAGATTTGACTTGTTGGATCGTCATTTGCTAACTTCTATAATTTTCATGTGTGAATATTTGGAGGATTCTTAACATTTTCCCACATAAGTCTTGCATATTAAGCAAGAGAAGTTAACTTTGACATTCTCATCTAGTTTTAACTTGACATACATTGCCTCCATGACATGAGTGAGTGAAACAGCATTTGGTCCCCGTGACAAAACAAATATAAGGACTGATAAACCGTAGCGGTAGAAAGGCGAGACTTTCTGAGCAATGATGTTTCGAAAAATGTTCATGGAAAGTTTTGATCAGACTACCCATGTAAAGTGTGCTCCTTTATAGTAAATACTAATGGTGGGATCATAGAGTTAGTGCAAGCATTGTTCTTACCCAAGAATTTTTGAATGACAGTGTTCAAAATCTCCCCCCCCCCAACACACACACACTTCGCATCCCTGCTGCAACAGGAACAATACTCACGTTAAAATAGTCACTAATCTTATGAAAAGAAAGCAATGTGTTAATCTCTTACCTGAAAGGCTCTTGTCACTGCGAGAGGAACTGAGACTGTCACTGTCCTGTGTTGTCTATCACAGTCCTGGCTTCTGTACCGCGTTGCGTTTGTGAAGGATGAAATAACCATGTATGACTATAGCCTCCAGGGATCCTTATGAAAATGAGATATGTAGCTGGTTCAAATAAACGCTGTAGACCTTGACCTGGGAATCCAGTTGAGAAAACAAATTACCTCGCATATGCTAAAACACAATTAAAATGTTATTCTAAACTGGTTTTTCTGTGTGTACTACTTTGTATGTGCATATTAATTCTATATTCAATCACCAAGATAACATGTATGGAATCACACACAGTACTTATGGAAATATCATATGAACTTTTTTTTTTTAAGAGTAGCAAACATTGACTTTGAATGCAATTGTCTGTAACTTCCATCTTCAAAAACCTTCCAAAATGGCATATTTTTCTTAACAACGCATTTTAGGCCCAGAGTTTTGGTGAATGCTTTTTTTTTTTTTTTTTTTTTTTAAATTTTTATTTTGCAATACAATTCAGTTCTACATATCAGCCACGGATTCCCTTGTTCTCCCCCCTCCCGCCCCCTCACCTTCCCCCCAGCCCGCCCCCCATTCCCATCTCCTCCAGGGCAAAGCCTTCCCCGCAGACTGAGATCAACCCAGTAGACTCATTCCAGGTAGGTCCAGTCCCCTCCTCCCAGGCCGAGCCAAGGGACCCTGCATAGGCCCCAGGTTTCAAACAGCCGACTCATGCAATGAGCACAGGACCCGGTCCCACTGCCTGGATGCCCCCCAAACAGATCAGGCCAATCAACTGTCTCACCCTTGGTGAATGTTTTTAATCCTAACTCCTGGAAGGCTGAGGCAGGAGAACTGAAAACTTAAGACCAGCCTTAGATTCACACCGCAAACTCATGCTCTTACGCAGTCTCTCCCTCCCTCCCTTCCTCCCTCTCTCTCTCTCTCCCTCAAATTGAACTCAGGTTCTTGCAGACACTAGACAAGTATACTTTCACAAGGCGGCACCCCCATGCCCCCGCCCCCCCGCCCAAGGCCATAATCTTTTTTTTTTTTTCTTCCAACTTTAAACTGTTTTTAACTTCTTCACAGCTGACACTGATGGCATTTACAATTTGGCTATACATGAATGGCTACATCTTCTATTGACGCCGCTAAAATAAAGTCTGTCCCTCATTGAGGATTTTAATATTTATTGGCAATTGTATTTGCATTTGTTCAAAACAATGAGCTCTGTGGAAGGTATTAATTATTTGAAGCACAAATAAGTTTTATAGAGAGACTATAAAGCGCTGGAGAGACGGTGCAGTGCTAAGGGGCTTGCGGGTCTTTCAGAGGATCCCACCCAGTTCAGTCCTCAGCACCCTTGACAGGGGCCTCCAGCTCCAAAGGAATCTAATGCAGCCCTCTTCTGGCCTCTACAGGTATTGCACCCATGCGAACATTAAAAATAAAAAATAAAAAAGAACACATACATTTTTTCAGCTAATGAAAATGAGGTTTGCATCTTAACAATATATTGCTATGGCATGGCATCATCAATCTAATTGTAAGTTGAGCTGGCAGCAAGATGAGTAATATCTTTGAGGGTATGATTGGCATCCTGCCGCCATATCCCATGTGGATGTATGCTTTGCTGACTCCAGAATGTAAATTTTTCCTCAATAGAACTTTGAGACAGATTACCCAGTAATTTTTTTCAGTTTAAATATATTAAGCTTTACAACTTAATCTTATGTTTTCTTTTTAAAGGATCATACTAAAAGTCTCAAAAATAAAAATGTGTTAGAATAACTATTTAAAAGTATAATGATGATGTCGATTTTTTTTGATCTTTGCTTTGAGAGAGTTTCTCTATGCATCCAGGCTTTTCTGGAACTCACTATGGAGTTCAGACGGGCCTCCTCCTGCCTCAGCACCAGTTTCCTGAATCCTGGGGTTTTATGCATAGACCACCGTTTTGATTTTTCTATGTCATTCACGATTTAGGCTCATTAACTGAGCACAAACTGTTATTTTCAAAAGATAAAAAGAATAAAAACATGTTATTTCATATGCATATATGTTCTTTTTTAAAAGGTTAAAGCCAGCATGGGGTTTACGCCTGTAATCCCAGAACCCTGGGAGTGGGAACTTAAGTTACCTATATTATCTGTATATATGAAGCCATAAGGACACTTCCTATTCCTAATAAGGGATATCACATAATCACTAACATGCCAATATAGACCTCACCATTTACTTTAGAAACAATTCAGGAATCCCCTCTCAGTTTATGAAACACATTTTTATCGACATAACTTTGAGACTGTAATTTCAATTACACTGCCCATCAGAACAATCTTTAAATAAAGTATACCTCCAGTCGCCATCCTGACTGCTAACAGTTTGGCACTATTCTGGGAGTAACAGTGAACAAAACAAGCAAAAGACCTGCTGGAGGTAGAGTTGGGCAACCTTTTCAACATCCAGGAAATGAATCCCTGGGGGAAGAAAATCTGTAGTTCTTGAAATGGCCACGAGGTGGCAGAGTGTGGCGATACCGATAGCACTCCGTAGAACAAAATTTGGTGCAGACCCTTTCTTTAAAACTGTTTAGCATATTTTATTGCAACTCTCTCTCCTTTAGCAATATAGTAGATCAAGTCCTCTGTTTTACAAAGCATCCCCAGCTAGGCACTGGTCTGTTCAGAAGGAAGAGAGCTAGCTGCGTCCATTCAAAGGCTTGCCTGCAAGCTTAAAATAAGTAATTCATCTTTTTTCTTCCTCACATTTCTTTGCACTCCAGATGGATAAATTATAGAAAGGGTCTGAACATCTGAATTTACACAGAGCCAACCAAGCTTTCGCTCAATTTTATTCCAATTTACATAAATGTATTTAGCTATCACACTTTGGTCTGTTAATTTGGGAGGTTAGTGTCCAAACGCACATTTTGGAATAGTATCCTTGGAGACAAGTACTAAACACAGGCACCAATAGAAACACACGCATAATGTACATATTCAGCTAGGTCTTAAGCCCTTACAGTGCAGAATTAAATTGCTTCTTTAATCAGATTCCTATGGAACAGAACTGATTTTTCCCAAATGAAATAGGACCTTTATTTATTCTTCCATCTATCATAGAGATTAAAAAAGGAAAGAAAGAAAGCCCCTTTGTCTTCTTGGATAAATAGTTTGTACAAAATACAGAAATAATTTGCAATCATTTAAATGCAGAGTCTGATGAGGTTCCCTGTGCATCGACCATGTGAGATCCACATTCTTGTTTTTAGGTCAAGTGTTCTTTAATTTTAAAAGGGAGATGCTAGAGATGATTAATACTGCTGTGTTTGAAGATGTCATATCCAGGTGACTATGGTCCTTTTTTAAGAACATAAATGGGTTTTATCTTTTGGCATTAGTGTTGGAGACCAAACTCAGGGTCTCACACATCTCACACATTCTAGGCAAGCACACTGCATTGGGCTACATTCCTCCTCCTCCTCCTCCTCCTCCTCCTCCTCCTCCTCCTCCTCCTCCTCCTCCTCCTCCTCCACTTCCTCCTCCTCCTTTTCTTCTTCTTCTTCATCCTCCTCCTCTTCCTCCCCTCTTCCTTCCTTTCTAGAATATTGCTACATAACCCAAGTCAGCTTCAAACTTGCTGTCCTCCTGCCTCAACTTACCCTCTTTAAGTGTTAGAATTACAAGTGCCCTTCACCATACTCAGCTATAGTTATCTTATTAACTATTTGAATTATCTTTTTGCAGCATCTCCATCCACACAATCATCTTATGAAATGTAGTAACCACTGAAATATAATTCAAATAAATAGTTTTCTGAACAAAAAATGTTGATACTGTACCACATATTAAACATAAAATCTCTCTCATTTCTGTGCATATATTTTCTTCTTACTCTCAAGATTGCCACACTGTAACTGACATTACAACAAATCCCAATTTCCAATCCTAACCCTACCCCTGAGATGTACATTTACTTATGAGAAAATAACAGTCTCCATCTTCAGAAAGGCTTTGTCCTTTACAGAAAAAAAAATCCAGCTCTCTTCAGAATATCTAGTAAATGCTAAGCGAGTTATGAAATGAAAGCTATTAGCCAAATAAGAACAATGAAAGAGTAAGCTGCATGTTACCTACAATTCTTATTTCAATATCATTGTCAATTAAGTACGAGATTTCTGAAACCCCTACAGTAATGACATTTTTTTTTTCCTACAGGAAACTACTGACGAAACACATTTCCAAAATGTAAGTTTCTGTCTCAAGCCAGGGCTGAGCTATGAGGAGTGATACAAATGGTCCCAGGGTCACAGGATGGTTTTTTTTTTTTTTTTTTTTTTTTTTAATTCATGGATTCCAACTGAAAAACAACTTAAGGATGTTTTTGATTGAAAACAAATTTTGAACCCTGTGTGCATAGCATCCAACATGCCTCCACTTCAAAGTGTTTAAACTTTTATTATTGCATTTATCACATTGTATTACAGTCAAGAGTATCATGACCATACATCCTTAGTTTATGCCTGTTCTGCTGAAGTTCCATCTGGTTTAGCATTTTTACACTCTCGAAAGTGTCCTGGTTTGGACAATAAACCCCATAGTTCCCTAGTTACAAGGCAGGTGCCTGGTGGACAGGCTAAGATTCACTGTGGTGGTCTGAAGCTGATTGTGGGTCTGTGCGACAAATTACTGATGGTACCTGGAGATGTCTAGCTGGTTTGTATACAGAGAAAGACTTGGGAGAAATGTAGGCCAAAGGTCGGAGGAAGAATCAGTGGAGGTATGCCTAAGGTTGTCAAGGACTGTGGCTAAGCCCATACTGAGAAAGTTCACCATCCCAAATTTCTAAGAACAGAACACATTCAAGACCGTAAGTACTAGAGATAACAGCATCTGTTTTATTATTATTATTATTATTATTATTATTATTATTATTATTATATGGCATTGGTGCCTTGTCTTCATGTATGGCTGTGTGAAGGTGTTGGATCCCCTGGAACTGGAGTTACAGAGAGTTATGAGGTGCCATGTGGGTAATGGGAATGGAACCCAGGTCCTCTGGAAGAACAGCCAGTGCTCTTAACAGCTGAGCCATCTCTCCAGCCCCAGTACCTGTTATTTTAAAACCTGGTCTCTGTAGCCCAGGCTGGCCTCAAGCTCCCTATCTCACTTGTCCCAGTCTCCAGAGTGCTGGGGCACCAGTGTGGCTTCTTTATGGTTGTGACTATAAGTGTTAGGCAACCGCACCTTGGTGAAGAAATCAAGAGTAACGAAGCACTCTAGAAGAAGACATGCAACCCTGAAGCATTTCCACTGGCTCTGAGATGTTCGGGGCTGAGGTTGAACTTGGAGTGGAATTGCACATGTCCTAGTCACCAGAGTAAGATTTAATTTGGGCTAGTATGTTTGGTTTTGAGTATTTTGAGTACAAAATCAGTTACAGTATATTACCTAAAAACAAATATTCTTACCTATTTTTTGAGACAGGATCCCACACAGCCCAGGCTGGCCTTGAACTCAACATATAGTTGCTGATGACCTGAAGTTTTGACTCTCTTGCCTTCCAACAAGTGATGGACTACAGGCATGTGCTATCATGTCCTACTTGCCTATTTTTTTTTAATTAAAGTTTTCGAATTTATTTGGGGGTTGGGTGTGTAGACTTGCACATGATAAGCACATAATCTTTCATGATATTTCACCTAACTGTGTCCCATCTTGTTTTCTGAGGTGGTTGTTTGGTATTTTTGTTTGTTTGTTGTTTTTGTTTCTGTTTGTTTGTTTGCTCAGAGCACAGCCTCATGGAGTCAGTCCAGCCTGGCCTAGAATTCACTGTGCAGCTGCAGATAATCTTGAATTTCTGATGTTCCCGATCTGCCTCCAGGTAGTGAGATGCAGTCATAAAAGCTGTACATAATAAAATAGTCACACATGGGGTTTTTATGCATATGAATCACCCCAATCATTCATCATTTGTTTAGGTAAAGATGTTCAACATGTTTTCTTCTAGCTTTCTGAAATATGTGATACGTTACCAATACTTGTACCGTGAACTGATAAAAAAAAAAAATATTTGGTAACAGAACTCCTCATGTACTGGTGAGGACACAGACTGGCAAAAGGAAACATTCCTGAACACAATGACTTGGAATTGAGTTTTAAATATATTTTGTGAAAGATTTTTTTAAAAAATTCACTTATTTGACAATTTAGTTAGTTACATATGTGTGCGTATGTACGCCCGCATGTGGGCACATCAGTGTGGAAATCAGAGGGCAAACGTCCGGAGACTTTCTCGCCTTCTACCTTGTTGAGAAGAGGTTTCTGTGTTATTCTCCCCACTCTGGGTACTCCTGGCCAGCTGGCCTGAAAGCTTCCAGCTGAGTCTCCCGTTCCTGCCTCCCATCTTGCCGCAGTAAAGACTGAGGATACAGATTTACACCACCCACCGAATCTGGCTTTTCGTGTGGGTTGTGGTACCTGAAAATGAGTCATCAGGCTTCTGTGGCTATATCTCTTCTCCTGAGCCATCTGCGCACACCCAAGATACTTCAAATTAATACAGGATGCTCAAGACATGTAAATAAAGTACTGTGATGTTTCAGGACGCTTCTCAACATCGGTTTTGCTCTTTCAATGAGTCCTTATTTACACCTGAATATGTGCGCTGTACTGTGCTAAATATGTATGATGATAGCGGTCTATGCTTCCAATTCTGTGGTTTCTCTACTGGCCTATGGCAAGTATTCCCTCAACTGTGTGTCTTTACCTTTATCTCCCACCTGAATACTAGATTATTGTGGAAACTTTTTTCTTTTCCTTTTATTTTATTTTATAAAAAATTTAATTTTACATATCAGCCACGGATTCCCCTGTCCTCCCTTCTCCCACCCCCTACCCCTCCACCCCCCACCCCCGCCTTCCCTCCAATTCAGCCCCCATTCCCACCTCCTCCAAGGCAAGGTCTCCCCTGGGGATTCAGCTCAGCCTGGTAGATTCAATTGAGGCAGGTCCAGTCCCCTCCTCCCTGCATCAAGGCTGAGCAAAGTGTCTCAGTATAGGCCCTAGGCTCCAAACAGCCAGCTCATGCACTAAGGACAGGTCCCAGTCCCACTGCCTGGGGGCCTCCTAAATAGTTCAAGCTCATCAGCTGTCTCACTTATCCAGAAGGCTTGATCCAGTTCCATGGGGGCTCCTCAGCCATTGGTTCACAGTTCATGCATCTCCACTAATTTGGCTATTTGTCCCTGTGCTTTTTCCAATTATGGTCTCGATATCTCTTGCTCATATTATCTCTCCTCTCTCTTGCGGATTGGACTCAGGGAGCTCCACCTGGGGCTTGGCTGTGGGAATTTGAATGAGAAATGTCTCCCACAGTCCTGGTCGTTTTAACACCTGGCTCCCAGTTAGTGGTCCTACTGTGGAGGCTTGCTGGGGGAAGTCCATCACTGGAGGAAAGCTTAGAGACTTAACGGTCTCCAGCACTTCAGGTCCCGTGTCCCCCCCGCTTCCTGCCGGTGGTTGAGTATGTGAACTCTCAGCTTCCTGCTCCTGCCACCCTACTTGATGCTGGCTGACACGCTTGCTCCACCCCACTCCTGTGGAAACGTACGCCTCTGCAACCATAAGCCAAACAGACCTTCCCTTCTCTAAGTTGTCTTAGTTACGGTGTTTTGTCACAACCACAGAGAAGTAACTAATGCAATAGCGGTCTAAGACCACCGTTATGGAATTGTCATCTCTGTGCGTTAACCAAGTGAAAGTGACCGTGTGTCCGTCCTTTGCGCTAATGTCCCCCCCCCCACCACCACCACCACATTACTGTCACCTTCTTCTCAGCCCAAGGAAACTTGGCTTCTCTTCACTGTTCACCTTCTGATGGCAGCACTTTCAGCCCACGTGGAGTGAACATTCTCACTCTCGTCTTCGTGTCCAACAGCCAGTGAGACCCCAAGATGGTGTGCTTGAGAAGTGTCTCTTGAATCCTTTTCTATCTCTTCTTCTCCATTGATGTTGCTCAAGTTCATGCTTTTTTTTTTTTAAAGATTTATTTATTTATATTATGTAAACAGCATGTATGACTGCAGGCCAGAAGAGGGCACCAGATCTCATTACAGGTGGTTGTGAGCCACCATGTGGTTGCTGGGAATTGAACTCAGGACCTCTGGAAGAGCAGCCAGTGCTCTTAACCTCTGAGCCATCTCTCCAGCCCTCAAGTTCATGCTTTAATTCTATTTCACTTGCATAATTATAAGCACATAATTATAGATCTTCATTGAGTTCCTTAGAATTTATTTTATTGCCTTTCTGCTTTACATTTTGTATCGGCATTAGGAAGGATTGAAAACAGATCAGGAAGGACACATTTTGTTTTACAAAGCTCCAAAAACAAAACGCTGAACCTCTTTTTCAGTGCTCCCCCATATTGCTCAGTTGTTTCTTAGCTAAGCTGATGCTTATACTTTACTCTCTAACTGCAAAGAATTATTCAAGATTCCAATACACGTTTGTTTCTATGACTTGTCAAAAATCACATTTCTGCCAATAAGGAAATATTAAAATAACACACTTGCTCCTATTATTTTTATGGTTACTAGCATACACAAAGTCCTTGAGTACCTCAACAGTACTGTGGTAGTTTAAATGTAATTGGCCACCATAAGTTCATTGGAGTGGCAGTACTGGGAAGTGTGGCTTTGTTGGAGTGGGTATGGCCTTGTTGGAGGAAGTGTGTCACTGTGGGGGCAGGCTTTGAGGTTTCCTATGCTCAGGATATCACCTGGTGTCTCATTGACTTCCTGTTGCCTGCAAGATGTAGCACTCTCAGCTACTTCTCCAGAACCACATCTATCTGCACACTGCCATGCTCCCCGCCATGATGATAATGGACTGAACCTCTGAAACTGTAGGTGAGCCTTCCCAATTAAATGTTTTCCTTTATAAGAGTTGCCTTGGTCATGGTGTCTCTTCACAGCAATAGCAACCCCAACTAAGACAAGTACCACAAGGCACCAGTGTAACTTGTGGGCAATAGAATGGTCATGTGACCTCCAAAAGCCCCAGCACCCCTGTCGCTTACTACATTATGTGTACCTGTGTGAACTAGGATAGAACTAAGCATGGCCGTGCTTGCTCTCCTACACCAACACGCCCGAACCTTTGACAAAAAAGGGATAGTTTTCTTCCTCTATGTTTTCACTGAAGCCCACAAAGTCCTTCATGGCATAAAATAGGATTTCTTTTGGTTTGTGTTACATTAAAAA
Organism: Peromyscus eremicus; assembly: GCF_949786415.1. Lineage (NCBI taxonomy): Eukaryota > Metazoa > Chordata > Mammalia > Rodentia > Cricetidae > Peromyscus > Peromyscus eremicus. Next base: position 45,719,542 of record NC_081433.1, on the reverse strand, counting down.
TTTTAAGTTCTGTGTATGTATGAGTTCAGGAGGGTTGTGTGCATAAAGGTACAGCCTCCAGCTGAGGCTAGAGGCACAGGATCCCCTGGAATTGGAGTTAAAAGTGGCTATGAGCCACCAGATGTGGGTACTGGGAACCACACTCGGGTCCACTGCAGGACTGTATTGCTCTCAACCTCTGAGTTGTCTGTCCAGCTACCTTGGCTGCCTTCATCTGCTTGACAATGTGATTTTAATGTTCTAGTGTCTGAAATGTATTGACTTGTTATAGTTACTAGCAGCCAGCTATGCTAACTTGACTAGATGTAGTAGAATATGAATATGTGAGACATGAAACTTTGCTTTAAAAAGTGAGAAAGCCATAGAATGCATCAGAACGACTTAAGCCTTATATATAATACGGTCGGCTAGATTAATGCTAAAGTACATTGAGGTCATTAGTGGAAGTACTAGATAAATTTGGAGTCACAGTACAGTAAAATGAGTAAGGAAATGGCAAGACACTAAAAATAGGAAATACATAAGTGATACCAATAAAGTTGGAAATACAAAATTTAACAAAATTTTAACTCACTTGAATTTTTTTTTCCTTAGTCTCCAACTCTGTAGCTTTGTCTTTACTCAGCTTTCAGCTGCTTCACTTTTATTCCATCTCAGTGTTCTTCCTTGTCGGTGAACTTTTTTATTTTTTACACAAGCAACAATACAAATTTCTTCTCTTTAACCTGATGCTTTCAGGAAATCTACTGTCAAATATTAGAGTTTTTACTTACTATGAAACCAAAGTACATTTTATGGGGGAAACACAGAAGCCAATGCTAATAATAACCAGAAGAAAGTGATTTTAGCTACCAATGATCTCAATTTAAAAACGTATTTGGCTACTGTGTCCGACAGAGGATGCAAAGCATTTCATTTGGCTGGGTCCCCTTATGATGATTCCATGAAGACCAGTCTACTTCATTTGCTGATTGGTGAAGAAACAGACTTTGCTGACAGTAGGTGACCACTGGAACATTTTCTTTTTTTCTGGATGTAGAGTCAGCGTCATGAAAAATACATTTGCTTGAGATGTGTTAACAAAATGAGATTTCTGAAGTGGAGAACCAGACCCAGAGTCAGCACAGCTCCATCATGGTCATAAATTCTCCCCGGGGGACAGCAGTTACAAGACATTGGATTTTACCTAATCCAGTGAGAGCTCGGTTCCACTCAAAATTCTAGAAATGTCTCTAGCTTGCTACTGAGTACTCTTGCTGATGGACACCCTAGAAAATGGTGCGCATTTGCCTTGTTCTAACATAATGAAGTGAAAAAGCGAAATACACAGTGTTTCAGTCTTTTGGCAAAGAAGAAAATTCTCTACAGAGAAGTAAAATGAGTAATTGTGATCTCTTTGTAAGCATAATTGGATTTATTTTCATGAATAATGGATAGTTCTGAATTCTATAAACTAAATTGTGTATATGAGTTTTGAGTATCTTTGAAATACAATCAACTGTTTGAGAGCCTTCCATGGCTTTGGAAGAAACTCACTGCAGGGCAATGTGATAGGTGCCTGACAAACTGTTAACACATCACACAAATACATCATTTTACTTTTTTGTTGTCTGAGGAAAAGCAGCAGCCTTGGCAAGCTGGTCTAGGCCACACCACTGGATATTCACTACAAATCTGGCTGTGGCAGAAGTCTTCTCTACTCAGCGACCAGATAGACTAAAATTGTTCAGCATCAAGATACTAATTCTTTTCGTTTGTTATAATAATAGTTGGTGGATGTACACCATGTTAAATTTCTGTAGAAATAATCTTTAGGCATTTATCACATCCTCAACAGCTTATGTATGATGCCTTTTTTTGTAAGAAATTTCTTACAAAATCTTGAGTGAAACCTTTTGGACAGATTTAAAAACCAAATTATAAACATCGATATTTTATTGATATTGATAATTGCTGCAAGTAACAATTTGTATGATGTTATTGTGGTTTAGTATTGATATTAGGCTGAGTATTGATAAGTGATATTTATTATTATTGATACTGAAACATATGTCTAAATTAAGTAAATATAATAATTTTATAAAAGCATGTTTATAATATCAATACAAAGAAAAATTTCACTTTGCTTTTACTAAATAAGTGGTCATATTCAATACCTTTGTGTTAGCTGATCGTGCAATTCATTTTTGATGTAAATTTATGAATAAAAATGGTATATTAAGTCTAATTTTAATCACACAGATTAACTTAAAATCTCAACAAGCTATCAGATCATTCTTATCTGTAAAACTGTACTTTAAAAAGTGAAAAATGACTTTTCTGTTCAAGTGCTTTGACTAAAAAAAAAAAAAGAAAAGAAAAACAGAAAGAAAAGGAAACAGAAGGTAACCTGAGATCCTAAATTCTTTGTTTATTTTAATTTTTAAAATGCATTAGAGGGGCAGGAGGACATTAGTAAGGATTTTGTCTTCAAATAACTTCCCTTTGCAAACTGTCAAAACCCTTAACATTCTAATAAGTGATTTACTGCTTGCGAAGAGACTGGAAACAATATCTTAGGTTTGTGTCCCCAAACATGCAGGTTTCTGATGGAGACTTTTAAAGTGTCAGTTCTAAAGAGACAGTGCCGGTGACTTGTACCTGGCACTAGTCCCTCTAGTTCATTTCTTTCCTGGAGAGTGGTTTGGGGCGACAGAGTGGCGTCCTGGTTTCCCAGGTTGTTGACCCTGACACACTGCAGTGTGTGTGTGTGTGGGGGAGGCAAGGAGCTTGACAAAATCTCATTAATCATTTTAAATTAAAGCCAAGCATGCTGTCCTACCCCAGCGCGAAGGAAGACCCTCCCCCCAGCTTTCACAAATGAAACTTTCCTCAGGACAGAGTTGGTGTATTTCTCTTGTTGGTCATTAATTCAATCAGACAAAAGTAAAAGAAAATGCTCTGCTTTTCTACGCTTGAAAACATTTGTCTGAAACATGATTTAGCTCACCAGCCATGCGTCCTAAAAAACATCACAAACTTGGAGTTAAAATACCTGAAAACATTCTGAGGGTAAACTGTTCCAGTCAATTAGAAATAATGTTTAACTTTATTTTCTTATGTTCTCCTTAAGCATTTTAAAAAGAAGTTAAGGGAAAAAAATCCTTATAATGTATGTTGATGTGTTCTTTTCCCATCTATTTTTCCTTTTGTAACTTTTGCTTTGTTTCAAATGATAGTTGTAATATGTGTATGTATTTATATTTATTTATATGTGTATATATTTATACACATATTTGTATACTTATCTTTAAATATCTATCATAAGTAGTTTCACATATTATTAATGAATATCATGAGAATGTATTTGGATCCACCAAATTAGTACCTTGCAGAGTCTCAGATGCCTATGTAAATATCTGTTAGAAGTGACCCAAGATTAGAAAATTCCAGATGCTTCCAGTTTTTCCTCTTTTCTTTAAAAACAATGGATGAGTTAAGGGTGTACTTGCTTTTCTGTGTTTGACATTATTTCCTGAGGATGGCTTCCTGGAAGAGAACAAATTCTTGTGTGGATATTTGACATGAACTCTGTGCTGTGGAATTAACGGTGATATTTAGAAGTTGGAAAGCAGATTTCAGTTAGAACAGATCGCTATTTTAAATATTGGGATTGTGAGTAAGATTGCTCTTGTGAACATCGTAGTCAGTGGTAATCATATTACCACACATTTAAAAGAACCACTAAGAGGAGTAAAAAGTAAGATCAATGACTTCAATTTCCAAAGGATAAGTAGTAAAAGGAGGAGCCTAGGGAGATAGATGGCGCAACCGTTAAGAGTCCTCTTACAGAAGACCTGGGTTCAATTCCTAATGCCCACAGGGTGGCTCACAATCATCTGTGGCTCCAGCCCCAGACTGGTCACCCTCTTATGCTCTCATAGGGCACTGAATGCACATGGTACACAGACATGCACACAATCAAAACACCATGCCTGTAAAAAATAAAATAAATACAAGCAGAAAATGTTTTTATTTTAAAAATTAAAGCAGCAGTGATTCATCCAGTCACCAGAGCTTAGGGGTCTTGGAGGTTGACCATTGGTATACTTAATCTTGATTGCCAACTCCATATGCTCTTTAATTACCAGGGAAACTGCCTCAGGTTGGGTTAATTAGGGTGGGAAGACCCACCCATGGTGGGTGGCATCATTCCGTGGGTGGGATCCTAGAATAAATAGAAAGGAGAAAGTAGGCCAATCCCAAGCATCCATCACTTTCTTCTTCCTGGCTGTGGACACAATGTGATTTTCTTCAAATTCCTGCTGCCATCTCTCCATCATGGGGCCTTGTACCCTTGAACTGTGAGTCAAATGAACCCTTTCTTTCTGGAGCTTTTTTTTTTTTAAGAGTATTTTTATCATACCAACAGGAAGTAAAAAGTGTGTGCATGCATGTTGTGTGCTGTGGTGTGTGTGTGTGTGTGTGTGTAGGATACAAAAGTAGAAAAGGGGCCATAAGAGGGGTGGAAGGGGCATAAAGGAAGTGGGAAAGGGGAGAGTAAATGAAAGCAGACATTGTGAACTGTTTGAGAGGACAAAGGGGGTCAACAGGAGGTAATTTGGGGAGGTCACTATAGGCAAATAGAAACGAAGCATAGTGATAGATACGTATGAAAATGTCACAATGAAACTCGTTACTTGGTAGCTAACAAAAACAACTACTAGAGTGTTAATTGAACAGAACGTACTCAGGAAAGAGGTTTTGGTGACCCAGTTGGAGGAGACTGAAACCATTTTAAGCATTTCCTTCTGCCTCTTTCTCTCTCCTCCTTTCTCTTTTCCTTTGCCTCGTTCTCTTTCTTCTTACTTTTCATCTTTTCCTTCTCTATCCTGTTTTTCACTTCCCATCTCTCCCCCTTCTCTCCTTTCCTTTGTCTTTCTTTTCCTTTTCTTTCCAAATACAACTTGTACCATAGAAAACATGACTTGTGACTGTATATAAGAATTTGCCTACTTGGACATTGTAGGCTTGAGACAACCCAGTCCTTACCGGGTAAGGAAATTGTAGACAGGCAGAGAAGCACTCTTGTGGGTTTCAGCAGAGGTCTGATTACATATTTGGGTCAGGGAATAATTATTTAGCGACAATATAAAAGCCATTAGCAGTACTGTGACTTTCTAGCTTCATAGAATTCAGCCCCAGGTGGAAAGAGAGTCAAGAAGCCTGAAAAGAGAATGGAATAATTTAAGTGTAGATTATGTAGTAAGTGTCAAGCTCAGCATCCTTTTGGAGAAGAGAAGGGGTGGGAATTGAACCCATGGCCTCACACATTACGCAAGTCCTCCTCCAGTGAAGTATACCCCCAGCACTCAGTACCCTTTTGGATACTCTTCTTCCCTAGCACTTGGGATATCATTTTCCTCTAGTCTTTCTAAAGTTTTGGTTTTCTTTTTCTACCATCCTTTTAATCCAAAATTTAAAATTGTTCCTCAATGTTAATTTTCTATTGTATGTGTATGGGTGTTTAGTTGCATGTATGTCCACGTACCACTTGCGTGCTGGCTGTCTGCAGAGGCAAGAGGGTGTTGGAACCCCTAGAACGTGGTTATAGACTGTGTGAACTGTCACATGGGTGCTGGGAATCGAACCTGGATCCTCAGAAGAGCAGCCAGTACTCTTCACTGCTGAGCCATCTCTCCAGACCCCCCCCCATCATTATTTTTGTTAAATATCTTATTTATTTGTGTGTGGGGAGGTCACAGGTCCTCTGATCTCTACACCATGACAAGGCATGCACATGAACACACACACACACACACACAGTTATTTTGTCCAGCAACAAGAAAAGTAACAAATATTTATAGATGACAAGAACGGCAGCTGATGCTGGGCAAATGCGACCACATGGATCATCAGCCTGGAACTGTGTTTTGGAAGGAATGTGGAAAAGTTAGGACCGGCAGACTAGAGAAGCCCTGAAGCGCTATAGTCAGAGCTTATTGGGCCATTCTACAGGAAATGAGGTCAGAATGACGACATAAGTATATACAGCCAATACTGGGGTGCGGGGCTTCGGAGGGGAGCAGAGACAGAAACATAAGCCAGCCACGGGCAGTCTGGAAAAGCGGCTGGCACATTCTGTCTGTGTCTTTAAAATAAGTGAGGATGGATTTCACAATAACAGGCTGAGCTGGGTGGTGGTGGCGTATGCCTTTAATCTCAGCCCTTGGGAGGCAGAGGCGTGTGGCTCTCTGTGAGTTTGAGGCAAGCCTGGGATAGAGAGTGAGTTCCAGGACAGGCTCCAAAGCTACACAGAGAAACTCTGTCTCAGAAAAAAATAAATAAATAAATAAGGCCAACTTTTTTAGACAGAGGAAATTTGAAGATAACACAACATTTAGGTCACGGTATGGTTCTAGAGTCTGCTCTTAACTAGATTTACAGAAAAATGGGCAAGAAAAGGTGGCAACAATTAAAGAAACTAGGGCCATTAAAGAGAAACTTTGGAAACTGTGATGGTGATTGGTGGCCTAGAATGCACTTACACTGTGACAATCTGAATGGTGCCTTGAGAGGAAGACTCTGCACACCACCTGCTGACCCCCCAGGGTGTAAAAAACAGAAACCCATTTGAGAGCGTCTCGGTAGGCGAGAACCTCCAGGGTACAGAGCTGGCCTGCCTGGGGAAGTGATTTCCCAGGTTCCGTCAGAATGGCACACAGAAACTACATCACCCGTGGTCCAAGTGGTCCAGGGTGGTCCATCTTGAGCTGGCAGTTGAACTTGAGGTCATTATTGACATTAATGTTGGCAGGGGTTACGGGTACACTGAGGCTTACGCCAAGGTACTAGAAAGTTGCTGTTGCCAGGCAGGGTGTAGCAGGGAGTTTCCCTGACTGGACATTCTGAATGAAGCATGACACTGAAGCTGAAATCTATCAGTAACTTACAATAGAGCCCTCAGGAGACTGGAAATGTCAGAAAAATGGATGTCTTCCAGGGACAGCTGAAGGGACTGAGTGCAGCTGCTCTAAGAAGGAGGGCATGCACACTGCAGGGGGCAGAGCTGGCCTAGTAAGATTATCCCAGCCTGCTGGAGCCTAAAGGATGCCATCAGGAGCTCCAGTCCAGATCCCAGACAGGTGGAGTTTGTGGTTCTTCCTCCTGGCTTTTGATCCTCTTCGTTCCAATCTTTCCTTGCTTTGTCCACACCCGTCTCTTTTGGAATGGGATTCTATATGGCACTGCATATTTGAAACACGTGACATTTGGTGTTTTGCAATTTCTTTTACAGCTCATCATTAAGTAGGTTGCTTTAAGCCTAGAAGAGCCTGAGGTTTGGATTTTTGAAGCTTTTTTTTTTTTTTTTTTTTTGCATTGAGATGGCTATAATTTTATGGGGTCAAAAGGGCTGTTATAGTTTGAGTAGGAATGTCCCTAACAGGCTCATGTGCTGGAATACTTGGTCCCCAGATAATGGTGCTGTTTTGGAAGCCTGTGGAACCTTAAGGAACAAGGTTGGCTCACAGAAATTAATCCTCGGGGGGGGGGGGCGGATTTTACGTTATAGCCTAGCCTTGCTTCTGCAAAGATCTGCTTTCTAATGTGCAGAGATGTAAAGGGAGTATGTCATATGCTCCCACCTCCTCTGAAAACTCTAACCACCTTGGACCAAGCTGGATCCAGTTGTCATGCCTTCCTTGCTGAACTATCATCCCTAAACCATAAGCCAAAAAATAAATCATTCCCTAAAGGGGCTGGGGTGGGTGCATAAAGGGGAAAGATATTAAAAGTAGAATTGAATATTCAGCAAAAATTTCTTCAAAAAGAAAAATATCTTCAAATAAAAGTATGAGTCCCACAAAAACACCAAGCTAGCAGCCATAACATATATGCGGAGGACTTGGTGCAGACCCTTGCAGGCCCCCTGCCTACCACTTCGGTCTCTGTGAACCCATGTGAGGTGAGGCCTGCTTAGTTGATTTGGTGGGCCATGTTTTCCTCATGGCCTCAACCCCTCCGGCTCTAAAGGGAGGGACCGACCTGAGGGAGACCTCCAATTTAGAGTCTCTCTCTGCATAATGTCTGGTTGTGGGTGTCTGCACTCATTCCCTTCTGCTGCTGGAGGAAGACCCTCTCTCTGATGATGACTGGACAATGCATTGATCTGTATGTCATTAGAAGTCACTGATTTTTTTTTTTTAACCAGTTGTATTCAGTTCTACTCTAGGTCTTTGGGCTATCCAGTCTCCAGTTCCTGGCCATCCAGGCAGTATAGGACATGTGCTGCCTCTGACTCTTTTGCCTGCTCTTGAGACTCTTTTCCTCCTCTTGGGTTCCCTTATCCAGTCACCATAAGGCTTTTGCCTTGACTTACTGTATCTTGTTTTGTCCTGTTTGGCTGTCGTCTCTTGGAGGCCTGCTCTTTTCTGAAGAGGAAGCAGAGGAGGAGTGGATTTAGGGGACAGAGGAGGTGGGGGAAAGCTGAAAGGATGGAGGAAGGGGAAACTATGGTCAGGATGCATTGTATGAGAGAAGAATCTATTTTCAATAAAATAACAACAAATAATCAAATAAAATTATGCTAATTAATTGACCCCATCTACAATAGATGCTCTCATTTTGAGAAGAAAAATACTGTAAAAAGGGTTTGGAGCCGGGCGGTGGTGGCGCACGCCTTTAATCCCAGCACTCGGGAGGCAGAGCCAGGCGGATCGGATCTCTGTGAGTTCGAGGCTGGCCTGGGCTACCAAGTGAGTTCCAGGAAAGGCGCAAAGCTACACAGAGAAACCCTGTCTCGAAAAACCAAAAAAAAAAAAAAAAAAAAAAGGTTTGGAGTTTCACAGAAGAATAAGAGTATTTAAAATTATATTATCAGTAAACATAAAAGATTATTTTTTTCTTACCTTGTTTAAAGTGAAGATGCTTGTTAAAAATAAAAGACTTTGTATTTTATAACATATAACTCTAAGATTGTGGGTAGAGAATATTTCACGCGAAGTGGTATATTAACTATAGTTAAGAAACTTCATATAACTGATATATCAATTTAATTTGCACAGGATCGGGATTTGTAAAGAGTCACATAATACTTTTACATTTCCTTGATTATAAATTTTACCTCAAAGTGAAAAAAGGCTAGAAATGTAGCCCTCTAGTCAATGATATATAAATTTGAGTGTTCAGTAACAAAGAATATATATATTTGAAGCTAATCCTGATATGTTTAAAATCATTAAGATCAGCTGATGGATGGAGGGATGGATAAATACATGATAAAGTGAACAGAGTGAAATTGGGATTGTAGAATAACGGGTGGGGTTATTCTACAGGCTTTCTCTGTAAGATGTTTCAATTTTCTGTTTCAATATTTCCATAAGAAAATTATATTGAAAAAAAAGGAGGCAGAGTGTGAAAAGCAAAAAAAAAAAAGAAAAAGAAAAAGAAAACAATAGGGAAATGAAGGCTTAAAAGAAGCTCAAATTGAGAAAAGGGAGGAGATGGAGAGGAAGGGAGATATCAGAGACATCTATAAGCGGGGGGGGGGGGGAGGGGAAGGGGGGAAGATAGACAGAGGGAGAGATCAATGCATCATTCACCTAAAAATAACTAGAGAAAAAAAATCTACAGTTTTCCTTGTATTGCACAAGCATGTGCCTTCTTTTGAGACAGACCTCATGTCTAGGCATCACTACTGTAACCTAGCACAGTACTCAGCACATGGACAGCCAGTGATACACATCTGAAGATCAAAGAGTGTATAGTGTGATTCACAACATAGTATTCTTTTATTAATTAACTCTGAAGATAGACCGAGATTAGGAAAATAGTCAAGACCAAGTAGTTCAGAAACAAGGAAGTAAAGTCTTCCCCAAGTTCTGATGAAGTGTGACTTTTAAATTCTGACACTTTTTTATACTCTAAATGTTGAAAGGATGTATTGAAACTTTATTAACCCAGAAGTTTTAAAAATGAATCAAATGATATGTGTTATACAAATAAGGCCAGTTTTGCATAGTATATTAATATAGTAACAAATCAATACTCTTTTCAAAGTTCAAAGAAATGGGAAGCTGGGATTGGTTTCCAGGGTCAGACCCAACTTTGACAAAGCCAACAATATACTTAGAGTCAAATAAAGTCCAAACTCAGCTCCAGAGAAAAGGAACCCTTTAGTTAAAATCTTTACAATAAAATAATTACGATTATAAATCTCTTTAGTTAAATATGCATACATTACATGGTATTTTTTAAAGGATGGACATGGACAGTCTTCAGACAAATCTAGCGCACAAACACCCCATCTTATAGGGTATGTGTCGGTTTAACGTTCTCTAACAGCTCTGTTATACAATGGCTGTTTTGTGCAAAACATGATGAGCGAAATTAAGAAAAGTTCATCAAAGTTAGTTAGTTCTGAAACCGCTAACCTAGAAAAGAGGGAACAAAAAGAGGCTGTGCACTCAAGCTTGGTGTGCACAGCGGCTGGAGAGGCCAGCACTGACGCAACCCCACTGCTGCTAAGTCCGCTCCTGGGTCGCTTTAGTCTGCAGTAAAAAGGTGAAGTCCCAACAATTGTGCTTTTTTTATGCAGCCACATGGCCGATAAGGTAGATGTTGTCGTAAAGGTGTCCTACAAAATCTTCACTAATGTTCTGAGCAGCGCGGCGGGTATTTCGAATAAATTCTCTTTTTGACATTTTGTTCTTCACGTGAGGACTAGTGAGGTCAATGGAAAGTAGAATCAAAGAGTAGCACAGTACATAGACAGCATCTGGAAGTAAAGGAAACACACTAATTATTAGCTCGCCTGAAATAGCCACTGATGTTAAGGAGACAAAAGTTCATATCACAAAAGATCCCACAGGGCAGGCGGCCAAACCACCCTGTGAGTCTAGGCTTTTCCTCCAGGTCAGTCTTCAAAGCTCTGTACTGGGAAATTACCTAGGACCAGGCAAACTGAGGTGAACTCATCCAGTCTGATTACCAACACAAGCACTCTCTCCAGTTCAAAGGAACTTCAGTATGCTTCAGGAATTTATAGTGAAAACGCACTCCAGATTTAACATTTCAGAATTTGCTTTATTTTTCATTTTCAAATGGGACATTTATATCCAACTATAATTGAATTAAATTCTACCACCAGCTTATCACCTTCCTCATTAAAAAAAAACAAGTTATTTATTTACAAAGAATGCTTTTTAAAAACCTAATTTAATGTCAAAATATTTTTAATGACATGATATGTATTATCTTGGCACTAAAAATAGAACGTAAAGAATTACTAGTCTCATTTGAGAGATGTATTTTAAAGGTGGATGGAATCTGCACATGAACTTCAAAAATAAATCTTTAGGGAAAACACTGCCATACCTGAGCACATGCAACAAAGTAATTTTCTTTTTTCATATAATCAGAGGGCAATACTTGCTGGATGGTGGTGGTGCACGCCTTTAATCTCAGCATTTGGGAGGCAGAGCCAGGCGGATCTCTGTGAGTTCGAGGCCAACCTGGTTTACAGAGCAAGATCCAGGATAGGCATCAAAACTACAGAGAAACTCTGCCTCAACCCCTGCCCCCCCCCAAAAAAAATTACTTGATGCTTAATATTACAACAGTAGCAACTGTCATGATGTTCTCAGTACTACACTACTTATATATTATAATCTTGAAGTCTTAAGAAAGCTATGTTAAGCATTGTATCTTATGAAACATGCTCAGCAAATTTCATATGACAGGTATGTTTTGTTTGGTAAACATTGTTTGATAAGTACAATTTTAAACACAAAGATACAAGTAAACCTATAAAATGAATGCACATATGAGACTTGAGAGCTAACACATCTCTATAGGTACACACATAGTGAAAACTAGTTGTATTAAAATAAATTTTAGTTGGGAATATTGTTATCTATTGTACAGCTTATTGAAAGCTTCAAAAAATCTTTACATCAGCTGGTAAAATGACAACTAAGAATAACTTGAAATGATTCATGTAGTTAGTCTAACTTTCTTCATAACGCTGTGTATTTGTTATGTGCAAAGGGATATGGTGTACTCCTGAGTGTTCCATCCATGCCACCACTGTTGCAACAGTGAAGCAGATATTTACAATGTTTTCCCCCAGTGAAAAAATGCCTCATATTATGATTATTTTTCCTGCAGGTGGTAGGAGTTAGAAAAATAATGTAAAACTCACGCATGCACACGTGAGTACACACACACACACACACACGCGCACACACACACACACACACACACACACACACACACACACACACACAGAGTTATCCTTACCAGGACTAAGGCCAAGTTCTCGCATTAGGTCAGGATTACAAGCACAGAACCTATGTGAGAACTTTGTTATAAGAGTTTCAAGGTACTCCCCACGTTCTTCAGGAGCATGAATATGACGGAAAAATTCTCTCAATGCATTTGGCAAGAATTGATTCCTAAAATTATGCAAGGTTACAAGGTCATCCAAGACATCTCTCCTATGGAAAGAGAAACAAAAGGGTGCAGCTGTAGTTAATATTTCTAAAAAATGAAAAATCATAATTTGATATTTTTGTATAAAAGTATTTCATTATTGATTACTATATCAGTTGGTCCTATAAAATATATATTATCCTTACCCTTTAAAACCATTAAATATGATTATTTACAAAGTTAAAATATTTGGAACTCCTTCATGAATAGGCTAAAACAAGATGAAGTGAAATACAGAATTCTACTTTTGAAATACAATTTTAAGTATTGAAAGCGCTGCTCAGCTGGTGTGGTGGCACTCGCAAAGCTGAGGCAGGAGGATCAGGAGTTCAAGGCTAGTCCGGGCTACACAGACAACCAACCTCCCCACAGAGAGACACAGGACACTGCTCCTTTCTAAGTGCTTGCTGACTGAAGTCCAAACACTAGAACTCATGCCCTTTAAATGAGAAGGGCTCTTCCTGTATTGTACCTAGACACAGTTTCAGAGGTAAAAGCTATGTATGTAGACTTCAAAAAACATCCATATAGACTACACACTGTTTTATAATCTGCTCTTCCTTCCTGATATAGTTTATTGTTAACAGTTTTGTCTTTAGAAATAGATTCACTTCATTCTTTTTAGTGACTGCTCACCACCCCAACATATGAGCATAATAATTTTATAGATATATATTTAAGTGTTTATAATTATGTAAATATAGTATAATATATAAACATGTGTATGCTATCCATTTCAACCTATAGCATTAAATATATAGTGACTCTTTGTAACAACATTCTTAAACTGTTACTGAACTCAAACGATTATATGATCATAGCCTTCATTTTGACCAATTGCTTATGGCAGCGTTAGGCAAATACAGCCAGTAGGCAAACTCTGGCCCACTGCTTATATTTGTAAGTAAATTTAATGGAATAGGGCCATACTGCTTTGTTTACAGTTGGCCTGTGTCTACTTATACAACACAAATGGCAGAGTTATAAGCAAATGCAACAGAGAGCATAAGGTCAGCAAAGCTAAATATTTACAGAAAGGTCTACAGAAGAAGCATCAATCTCTAGGTCCCCAGCATTTAAAGACAAAGTAGTTAAGGACAACACCTTTCATAGGAGACTTCTTTCAATGACTAGTATTTTGATGTAGATGCTCTCTCAATATTTTTATGCTTGCAATTAACTAGACTATAAGGGTACAAGTGAATAACTACCAGATGAGAATGCCATATGACCCATTACCTCTACCTGTATGACTGAAATACTTCATGTCACCTTTTTAGACCTGCTTTTATATGTATGGGTGTTTTGTCTGCATGCCTGTCTGTGCACCATGTGTATAATACGGTGCCCACTAAGGCCAGGAGAGGACAACTGATCTGGAACTGGAGTTACAGATGGATGTGAGCCACCATGTGGGTACTGGGACCCTTACCTGGATCCTCTGCAGGAGCAACAAGTGCTCTTAACAAACAGTGAGGCAACTCTCCAGCTTCACCATTTCAGGACTTTCAAACGTGCACAACCATCTGTGCGATATTACGTAACTACATGCATACCCTTAGAGTCCCTAGGTTTTGAAGTCTACAATTGGTCTTTACAATAGATTTTTAAATGGACAATTTTAGAATTTAGAACTTCTGGTTACCTAAACATTTAGCTCAAGGCTAACTATTAAGAAAAGTCAGGGCTGCAACTTCGACAAAGATATTTGATTTTAGTTTGTGATCTCAGGAATACTGGGCTATCATTTTGTATCTATTCATGATTCTGAGATAGTGTCTCACTCTATGGCCAGATCCTTCTGGCTCAGCTTCTGAGTGCTGTTATTACAGCTATTTACAAGCATTATGTCAGGCCACACGTGGCCATTTGTTATCTTTATAGTGGCAAGTTTTTATTAGCATGTGAAACAAAAAGTCAAATCAATTTTAAGATATAATATTTTTATGTTTTTACTCAATTTTGCAACTAGATTATACTATGTACTATAGCTTTTAAAGTAAAAGTTAACAAAAACATCAACTCATTTCTGATAAAAATTTAATTTTTGCTTTACCTTTCATCAAGGTAGATTCTCAGTTTTTTCCAATTTAGTGTTCTTGTACAGAAGATAAATTTTGCTATTTCCTTTGGCGAATCATCTAGGATACCCTTGGACATAAAGTAGCTCACTCCCTAAGGCAGAAAGAAAATCTACATAAGCAAATTCAGCCTTGATTCATAAATTTTAGTAATTAGGCAACTGCAGAACCATAGCTTTAGTTCTTTTCAGCATTACTACAATGTTTAGAGCTTTAACATGCAAAATACAAACTGGAGTCTGAGCTAAAACTAGTATGTGTAGTTGATAATTTGCATGCAATGAAAAGTAGGAAATTCAAAGTTAAGATTCATGAAGAGATCCTACTTTCTGGCTCATGACAGGTAAAAGTAAGTATACAGAAATATGGACTAATTCAGGAGGGGATGTGGACAAGCCACGATATAGACTATAAAATACTATAAAATGAGCTTTGCAGCAGATACTTCCCTCTCCTAAGAAAAAGGATGATTTTTTTAAAGCTCAGATATATACTGTGGTACACATTTAAGGAAATAGCTTTTGAGAAAAAAATAACCACTAGATTCTCCAAATGAAACACTAACCACTCCATTCTGGAAAGAAAGATGATTACATTATTAAGTTAAAGGGAAGAAAGCCCAACTCCAGGTTGACTCACGCATTTACTACTTTTGGCTTTCAGCATCACTACATTTTACAAGCATCGAGCTAAAGTACCACCGAGGGAAAGCATATAAGACAGCAAAGTTCAGTTGTGTTTGACGGGGTTTATCTTTGAATTTCCTTTTCTCTGCATGCAGAGTTGTCCAGAGAAGCCTCACATTTGTATCTGCCTTTCACTTAAAAATCAACAACAACAAAAACATAACAACAAAAAAACCCCAATGCTGAAAGCAATGTTCTCTCACATATATGAAGGTCTCATTCAAATAAATGTCAGGTTCATTTGAATGTGCAGTTATTGAAATAAAAGGCAGGTGTGCTTATTTCAACTTGTAGTTCTCCAGACACATGCATTCCCATGAATCTATGTGTCTGGATACTAGTATAGTGTATGCAGCTAATTGGCAGAGAAAATGACATATAATGTACATGCAACATACTGTTTTCACACATAAATTCCTTCAACATTTCTTTACTCAGAAATACTGCACACATTAGAATTTTAAAAGTTGGAAGAATTTTTATGAAAGACTCTCAAAGATAAAAACTTTCTCATTAAAATTTTTTATTAAAATTTTTAAAAAGCAATTTGGTACCATGAGGTAATGCTTTTGAAAGGTTATAATTATCTAAAAATTGCGATTTGAAGATAAGGCTTTTATATAAAGCTGATTTTATGAGCCATCAGAATCTTAGCAGCAACCTTATCAACTTCATGTGAAATGTGTACTATAAAAGCAATGCTAAGGCAGCGACTATAAATAAATGCACACAAAGAGAGCAGACTACGACAGCATGGAGCTTTTCTACCGACTCCTTGGAAACAAAAGCTACACGATGCACTAGGATCAAGAAAGAAAGCCTTTTTTGGCGTGAGACTGTCTTGGCAGTGCTTGAGGGGGCGGGGACTAGACCAATTTTAATGCTTGTTCCATCCTTTCCTCCACAGTCTGAATGATTGAGAGTTGACTGTATGTTTACTTGATTTACCTTAGCAAAAGGTGAGTAGTTATGTTTGTTTGCCAGATGGCTCTATGTGAAATGATAAAACTATCTTAGAATTACTCCAGTGTTAGCGTTTATTATGCATTATAATACTTTATTCATAGCAAAATCACTATTTAAAAGATAAAAAATTATTCTAGTCTTCCTGTTAAAAATTACACAAAAATAAATGCACACTTCTCTAGATACAGGATGGTGCCATTTCAACATCATTTGATGCTACTTAGTTACACAGTAACCTTGATATTTGGCTCATAAAGTATCATAAAATATATTTAGTAATAATAATACACTGTTAGTCATTTCCTTATTATGGAACATATGTTTTGAAAACTTACAAATCTAATCTAACTTAAGTTCTCTAAAATAACTGAATGTAAAAAACTAGGCATAGATTGCAGTTTTAAACAATCCTGAAAACTGGGGAAATGACCCGAAATAAGCCAACTTTATTGTTTTTATGAGGAAAGAGGCAGGTGCTGGTTTCGAGGCTGAGCTTTCTCTGGAACAGGCCAGTTAGCCCAGGTAAGCATAGGTGGTATAGGCAGCAAGCTTAAGGATCAGTTCAAATCAGCAGCAGGTAAGAAAGAACAGGCTTGCTACTACAGCTCAGCTGCTCAGTCTGCCGTCGGCTGGATTCTTCCTTTTTCCTTTTTCAAAATGTACTAAGTTTCAAATTTACTCCTTTAATTCTACATTTATTTATTTAATCCCATTGTTTATTTAAATTTTAATTCCTAATGCAAATTCTATTCTGTTTGACTTTTAGAATTATTTAAGTTGTTGTGATCAGGATGTAGTTGCTAGTTTTCACTTGTGGAGAATTCTAAAATGTATTTGTTACGTAAATGTAATAGACCACAAAAGTATTCGATCTTGTAGTGAGCTGCCCGAAGGCATGAAGATAAGCTCAGAAGTGGAAATTATTAGCCAAAGCAGATGTTCCTTAAAAGTATTCCTGAAGAAAAGTTACCAAGGGGGTAAATAAAATTTGTATAGGAAAACAGACATTATGCCTAATATTTCTTCAGAAAAAGACAAACTGATAATGTTCATACTAAAAACCTATTTCTTTTTCCTTTTTTTTTCTTTTGTTTTTTTGAGACAGGGTTTCTCTGTGTATTCCTGGCTGTCCTAGAACTCCCTTTGTAGACCAGGCTGGCCTTGATCTCAGAGATCCACCTGACTCTGCCTCCTAGGTGCTGAGATTAAAGGTGCACACCACCACCACTTGGCTTAAAAACCATTAATATTTGGTCCATAAAAAAATTCTCAAAAGGATTCACCCCTAAAGGAGGTCCTAGGAGCCACTAATGGGCATAGGCACCTTGATTCACTAAATGAGCCACCTAATCAGCCCCAAAGAGTTAGAGACCCTTAAGAAAATACCCATTTAAACTTTATGGTTAGATACAATGAATACCCAGAGACTAGTTTATAAAACAGATCCATGTGCATATTTCGTATCTCTCTGTATGCACCGATCTTAAAAGCTTTACATAAGTATGGTATGTAAAGTAATAGACGCCAAACAGTGTAGGACAAGTATTTTACCCAAGGAGGAGACTGGTAGATAAATAACTACAATACATCTATAAGACAAATGAACAACACAGGATGGTTGACTAAAACTTAAATGAGCATGGGGAATAAAGAGTTCAATGCCAGAAATAATTCTTAGGAGCTAGGACACTTGGATGAGATTTGAGGAAGTGAAAAGGTCTCAATAGCTTTGAACGAGGAAAACACCAAAGAAGATCATCTTAGTTTATATTGCATCATGAGAGCAAAAGCAACATCATATACAAAGTTGGGCTGTTTTCAGGAAAGAGGGAAGTCTTCGGTATTTGAGAGTAAGCCATGAACTAGGTTATAACATTATAACATTAATTTTATGGCAAGATTTGTATGTTCTATCTACATATAAGTGAAAACCTCTGAGGGCTATATAAGAAAGTGAAGCAATGGTCTACAATGTGAATTTTGCAATGTAATAATCCTTTCTTATTGTGGTTCTGCTTTATGACCTGTTATTTAGTCAACCTTGGTTAAAAAAAAGTATCAAGTGAAATTCCAGAGATATTTCCTAAAACTTCCTAAGTTTTAAATTAATCATCATATTGAATAGTGTGAGGTCACAAGCTTCCCAGCCCCACCTCCTCTGCTATGTGTCCCTGTTGTGTATGATTCAAGTGCCATGCTGGCTATGAGAGCTATTGTTCTGGTGTTACAGTACTGGTGTTCAACTGACCTGGATTTTACTTTAAAAAAAAAAAATGCCCCCTTTGCTAGCAAAGGGAACCCATAAGGTGATTCCTTTACAAGAAAAGGTAGAAGTCCCATAAGTCATATTGGAGAACACACTCACATGCTTTTTATTACAATATATTATGTTGTTGTGAGTTTTCTATTAATATTGCATTTTACTATTCCTCATTGATGAGTTAAGGTTTATCACAATTACATATGAATAGAAAATACAAGCTATACATAGATAGTTTCATGACTTATCTATATACAGGAAGTTTCAGGAATCTTGGAATGTATAACCTGTGGAGATGACTATATCATACAAAAACTAATAGAATATAAATTAAATAGCTGGCTACCACAGATATCCAAGATTGAGCATGTAGAGAAACAGAAGTAGGAAGGAACAGATTCTAAAACCGTATTTTAAAACGCTACATGTCACATGAATGAAGTTAAGAGATGAATGTACTTGATAAATACACTGGACATCGGTCCACAAGGTAAAGAAAAGTGAAAGGTAACCAGTTTTTCTGGCTTGATAAAGAGAAATGACTACAGCAGAACAAGAGATGAATTGGAGATGTAGCTCAGTTGGTCTCAAGAGCGCTTGTCTAGCATACATGAGGTTTTATCTCCAGTACCACATAAAAACAAACAGATAAGCAAAAATTAGGAGTGCAGTAAATGTTTGTAATCTCAGAATTCACGAGGTGGAAACAGAAGGATTAGGAGCTCAAGCAGTTTGAGACTAATATGGGGTATGAGAGACCCTGCCTCCAAACACACAAATGAGGGTGGTAAGGCCTGGGGAGAGCTCAGAGCTATAGTACTTGTTCACTGTATGCAGGACCCTGGGCTTGACTCCAAGATGAAGAAGGGAACGAGGGAGAAAATGAGGGTAGGCGAGGGACACAGGGGTGGTGGTGGTGGTGGTGGTTGATGTAATGATGAACTAACTAAAAAGATTTCAGAGGCAATTAACTACTAACAAGATAGAGTGGAAAAATAGGCAATCAATGCACGTGTAACAATAATAATGAAAGAAAAAGCACCTAGAATTTGAGAGGGAGGGGGAGGCATGGGAGGGGTATGGGGGTGATGATGAAATTATATTTTAATTAAATAAAAAACATAAAAATCAAAGGACAGAGCTGGAGAGATAGCACAGCCTTTAAGAAGTCTAGCTGCTCTTCCAGAGGATCAGGGTTGGACTCCCAACATCCACATGGTGGATTACAACTCTCTACTTCAGGAACAGGGGATTTGGTGGCTTCTTCTGGCCTCTTGGCACATGTGGCACACAAACATAAACAGGTAAAACACCAATACAGATAAACAAACAAACAAAAGAAATAAAAATAAAGGACACAAAGTTGGGAGGGAATGCAGGTGGATGTGGGGAAGTTAGAGGAGTCGGGGGATGTGATAAAACTACATGGTATGCATACATACAATCCTCAAAGAATTACAAAATATTATATTAAAAATAAAACCTACATGCATGGTTGTCCCCAGTAGGAGTTAAAAACAAAATAAATGGATAAAAATTAAAGACATTGAACAAGAAATATCAGAAGTAAGGAAGATGACAGAAGAACGTCTCAGAATCTAATAGACTGTGATTTAATAAAGGATGCACACAGAGCAGTGTCAGTCCAGTGTAGTGGTTTATCTTATAATCCCAATACCAAGGAAGCTGAGGCAGGAGAGTCAGGGCTAACCTAGGCTATGCAGTGAGTTCTAGGCTGGCTAAGACTATAATGTAAGACCCAGTTTTAAAAAAATTAAAAACTGCACATGTACATTTATACACAAAATATCAAACAAAAATACAAAACAAAACAAAAACAAATTCAAAACAAATCCCTGAATGACCAAAAGAAGCAAGTACTCAGTGGAGTTCCAAGAGCATAGTTTTCAGAAGTGGCACCAAACCATGGCTCTGACCACAGTGCTGCCACCCGATGATGTGAAAATAAGCAATGACTTCAACCTCCTAAGCTGTTTCCTAAACAGTAAAATCATGAGAGATTTTAGGGTAATGTGACAGTGAGTGACAGAAAGAGCAAGTTTCCTTTTAGACAGTCCCAGGAGATTAATGGGGAAAAGGGGACCATAATTACAGACTGGGAAAAAAAGGAAGTAGTGACCTTCAAGAAGTCTCTCCACAGACTGAGTCAAGTTCAAAACTACTACATAAACAGTGAGCTCCTGTGGGGAGACTGAGTAAAGCACACTTACCTGAAAACGGCACCTCATAGTGGAGAAGATGGAAAATGAATTATTGAGAGAGAAGAGTATCTTTAAAGACAATTTTGACCTATGTATGTCAGAAGGTGGAAGAAAGTTGACAGAGAGAGGAAGGCTGGAGCAAAGGAGGTAAGGGGAGCAGCCAAGACAGAATGCACAGCCAGAACACTCAGTGCTTTGCAAGCCTGGTGGACAGGGCAGGGTGTTAAAATGCAAAAAACAAAGTCCATACTGGTTGATTTTTGCTTTTATGGATATTTTGAAGGCTTTAACAAGTATATTACTTTAGCAAAAAAGTTTACAACACAAAATAGTTCAATCTAGATTTCTAATTTTTCTTTCAGAGAACTGACACATTAGTTTTCACCTATTTTAATCACAGTGAAACAGAAAATTTGAATGAGCTACATTTATAGTAAGAGTAATGTAAAGCTTAAGAGGTATAATTCACTTTAAAAGTTCCACTTTCCAGACAGTAACAGACAAGGGCACCTGCAGACGCCCTGCACAGGCCACACTCAAGTGTTCACTGTCTGAGAACAAGCACGATGCTTAGGAGATGCTCTGCTATCTGGTGGCTTCTTCCCTAGACCATTGCAGAATGCGAAGGTAAGCATGAAATCCACTGACCTTTTCAGTCTAGCACTTCTTATCCTCCTTACCTAATCACGATAAAAAGGAAAAGAAAACAACAAAGCTCGGATAATTAAGAATGATTTATCTGAGGGTATTTTGTTTGCTAATGAAAGTCACTCATTTTTACTTGCAGTGAAATAAATGCGTAAGATGTGTTAATGAGAAATTTGGGCTGTTTTTATTTTGTTAATGCATCTTGTTATATATGTACACTAAGTTTTGCATTATTTTCTCTCTTGTCTAAGTGTGTATAGCCCTCTCACACACTTAGAGACCTTCAGTAATTCAGAAGTGATATATGTTTTTAAGAGCAACCAACATGGGCCATCTCAAAGTGTATTGCTTTAGCATATTTCCCAATGCCTTTTCAGAGGTGTTACAGACACAAGGAATGATTCTAAAAACTTGACCTTTTGTTCAAACAAACTTACACCTGTCTGTTACCGAAAATCTTTTCCTCACAGAGAGTGACTAGGGACAAGAACCCCTTGAAGAAAGACTTTTTTCCCTTAAGAGTAGTAAGCTTTCCTATTACTGATATACCCACAATGAAGTTATTTACTGGAAGGTTCTATACTGCATAGAACTAAGAAGAAAGGGTGCCCCAAGAACTGTACATGTCATCTCTTCCTAAGAGCAGAGGCCACATATTGTCCGCACTGTGGAGAAGTGACAGTTGTGGACAGTGGCAATGCCTTATGATTAACTCCCTCTAATATGGTAACCAAAGCAAATCTTAACATCCTAGCATCACATTTCATCCAGATGGTGTGAACAATCAGATTATTGCAGCTTGAGTGTGGGATTCAGGAAGAAGCCACTTTATTTATGGATACTGCTTAAACTGGCAGGATCTTGGCTTCCAAGGACTTTGTAGTATATAAAAGTGCAGGATGCTGAAAAGGCTGATATTGACCATATGTATCTGAAATTCCTTGTGGCTAGAGTGTGTCAATAGAAAGTCTCATATAAAAGACAGATAGGTAAATGAAAATTCAAATAGAAATGTAGGGAAATGGAGGGGTAGATACGGGACAGATTTTTTTGCCTGTTTTTCAAGATAAAACAAGGGCATTAGACAAGTAGCATGAACCTCATTATTTAAATTTTAAAAGTCCTATTAACTAATTTAAATAGTTTGAACAAGGAAATGAGCCACATCTGTGAGTTACAAGAGCCACACCTGTGACTAAGGTGATTAACTGACTGATAGGAAGGTTCTTCTCAAATCACAAATCACTGTCAACAATTAACTGTACAGTCATCACTGTAGTTGTTTCTGGGACAGCTGCTCTTAGCTGAGGGAAACTCTAAGAAAAGCCCATTCTATCTTCCCCAGACTCCAGGCTGGGGAAAGAAAGCATGAAGAGGAAGCGGTATTAGCTAAGGTGTCATTAGGATAATCCAAACTAAGGAGAATGTGATGCTTACACACTACTATTAGCTCATTGAGAATTCTCGCTTTATAAAAGTCATATACAAATATTGCATTTGCAATGTGTACCTACATCTAACTCTGAAAACAAAATTTTATAGTTTTATCATGATCTCTACATTTTAACGTTCCCTAGACATATGGACATCTGAAGTATATTAGGAGCTCTGAAGCATTTTTTGAAATAATCGTTTTTTTAAAGCCTTAAGAGTAGAGAAGTAGAGGAACACATTCATCAAAACAACATGTTACTGTGTATACATGTCAGCTAATACACTACTAAAGGCAAAAAAAAAAAAAATCTCACCAATGTTTGAGGATCTTGACCTGACTAAAGCACACTTTCTGAAGTATCACTTCACAGGCTACAAAGAGTTACTGAGTAGTATCTAAAGGTTCGAGAGGAACTTCAAGGCCTCGGGCAGCATCTGGTTCTTCAAGCTGTAAGTTACTGAAGCTGCACCTGAGGAACACATATCTAGACATAGCTGGTGAGCAGTTGGAAGCACTGATCATTTAACTTGCTTTATTTCATGTAATCACAATGCCACTAGTGTTCTAACTACCTAGTCTAAGGAGGAGAAAACAACGCAGAGGCTATTTACTCCAAATCAAAGCGACATGACTTAGGAAGATGCTTTTGTAAGACCCTCCCCCAGGATGCAGGGAATGCCTCACATTTACTTCCTAGAGGACAGAGTACTGCTCCAAGTCAGCAGCAGCAGCAGCAGATCACTGTACACAAATGACCATGGTTCATTAGGATCCTGATTCTAAAGAAGGCATCCCTAAAAGGTTTATGATGAAAGAACACATTAAATAATCTAATGGGTAATACACAATAACAATAATAATAATCACAATGTGGTCCATTTGTTAAAATAAAGTTAATGTTATACTTATGCTAGTCCCATACTTTGGAAGCTATGATTAAGCTTCTGAAAGCTTATAGTTGAAGCCTAAAGCTGAGAGAAAAATGTCATTTATATTTCTGATACGATAGCCATGTTAGTAAGCATCAATTGCTAAAGACAGTCAAGAGAGGCAACTATCTTACATATTAAATCTGGAAAGTGAAATCAAGTATCTGAAGCCATGGCTATATCAAGTGAGAAAACCTAATCAGAGAAAGTATGCTAGAAGAAATTATGGAAAAGATGTTTTTATTTGAAATGTACTTAGAATATCTACTATAATATTATAAGATTTCTAAGTACATTTATCTAAATTGATAAAAAACATAATTCAAATGAAGAAGTCTTGCTCATATACACTGTCTACTAACATACACACTGTCTATTAATTTCACTCATGTTTCAAATCCTTCAGTATACTTCTGCTTATGTTGTAGTTAACAGGATTAAACTGCATAAACACTTCTGGGTCAACAGAGAAAGAAATAGAAAGGATTGCATGGTTGGTTTAGGCCTGTAATTCAGAGACTCAGCTAGGATGCAGAAGCAGGAAAAAGGGGGACTCAGACTTTGGGTAAACACCCCTAACAGCCCTGTAATGAACAACCATTTGCAAAGGTTTGACTCTCTCTCTTTTAATTCTGGTGCCTGCTGGCTCAGAGGCCTTATACCCAAAGGAGGAATATTAGCACCAGAAGCACAATCTGAACAGGTAGAACACTACCTTGTCATTTTTAATCCTCCTACCACTGAGTGAATAGAAGGCTATTGTTGCACAGCAAAGACAAAGAGGGTAGAAGTAGAACTGAGGTGGACTGTAGCTCCTAACATGACAGTAAAAAAGGTAAAAAAGGTAAATATATATATATATTTGGTCTATTATATAATCTTATGGCTTTGACTCCTCACTAGAGAAACCACATCTGCCAGCTAAATGACAGGCTACATTTAGACTTGAAAAATAGATTATTCTAAGACAATTGTATTGATTCTATCCTCCTTGGATTTCTTGGCATCCATGTGATGCAGTTCTAATGAATACATTCTGATCCTGATATGCATGCACATGTAATGACAAGACCACCTCCAGCCATCTTCCAGTTGTGAGGACTCTTAGCACCACACTGAGAATAGAATACTGGGAAGAAAGAATTGAGTCTGAGATAGCATCTGTAAGGCTGGAAAGTATTTTAAAACATTGTTAATTATCAAGGCAATTGATTTATCTTCATATTTGCTTGTGAGAATTTAACTGGAGTAAAAGGAACTAGTTGACAATTAGAGAAATCCCGTACCCAAACACAGCTCAACTAGCTTTTTCTGGGCAAGATAATACTTTTAATCTGCTAGTGGGTTACAACATATCAAGTCATGCAAGATGTGCTGGGGCAATGGTGGCACAGAACTTGTGGGAGTGGCCAGTCAATGCTTGGTTCAATTTGAAGACACATGCTCTACACTGTCTGGATAGGCCAGAGACCTAGGGTAGAACCAAACATGGCTGGTCTCAAAAAAGAAAAAGAAAAGAAATCCATGAAATGATTCCTAATGATACTCTGCTATACTCATAGACTAGTGTCTTGTCCAGTTGTTACCAGAGAGGCTTTCTCCAGAAGCAGATGGAAGCAGGTACAGAGAC
The DNA here is from genome assembly GCF_949786415.1 of Peromyscus eremicus. NCBI lineage: Eukaryota > Metazoa > Chordata > Mammalia > Rodentia > Cricetidae > Peromyscus > Peromyscus eremicus. Next base: position 45,694,214 of record NC_081433.1, on the reverse strand, counting down.
CCATAGCCAGACATTATGCAGAGAGAGAGAGAGAGAGAGAGAGAGAGAGAGAGAGAGAGAGAGAGAGAGAGAGAGAGAATATGAATATGAATCTAAATTGGACATCTTCATTGGGTCCCTCCTCTCAGAGTTTGGGGAACCCAGAAGAAGTGGGGGAGGAAAGATTGTAGGAATCAGAGGGGATGGAGAACATGGCTCGAATCAACTAAGCAAAGCTCATACAGGCTCACAGAGACTGAAGGGACAAGCACAGAGCCTGCATTGGTCTGCACCAGGTTCTCTGTGTATATGTTATGGCTGCTTGCTTGGTGTTTTTGTGGGACTCCTAACAGCGGGTGTGTCTCTGAGTCTTTTGCCTGCTCTTGGGACTCTTTTCCTCCTATTCGGTGGCCTTGTCCAGCCTTGATATGAGGGCTTTGTCTTGTCTTATTGTATCTTGTTTTGTCCTGTTTGGCTTTTGCCTCTTGGAGGTCTGCTCTTTTCTAAACAGAAAACAGAGAGGAAATAGGTCTGAGGGAGAGGGGAAGTGGGACGGAGATAGACGAGGAGAGGGGGGAAAATGTGGTTGGGATGTATTGTATGAAAAAAGAATATATTTTAAATAAATGAATCATTATGAGATGTCCCCCTCAAGATATATATATACACACAAAATCAGCTTAGGTTCTCTGTTCCTTGAAGCCAAATCATACTATTGGATACACACTGCAGGTAGCAGTTCATAAAATGAGGCACTGACTGAGAAGCACACTGCCCGGCAGCAACAACTCAATCATTCCAAGATAAACTTCAGTTTATATCCTAGCCAAGACCAGCCTTGATGCAGGGGAAGGAGCTTGGTCCTGCCTCAACGTGATATGACATGCTTTGTTGACTCCTGTGGGAGGCCTACCCCTTTCTGAACGGAGGAGTGGATGTTGGAGATAGATGGGAGATGGGAGAGGGAACAGGAAGAGAGAAGGGAGGGGAAACTGTGGTCGGTATGTAAAATAAATAAAAAATTTAATGAAAAAAAGAAATTCAATTTTCTTTCTAGCTGTAAAAGATCGTTTAAGGTAATATATGTCTTTCTTCCTTATTTTAAACTTTCTACAATATATAGTTATTACTGAGACTATTTTCTGTAGAAAGATGAGTAAAATTTTCTAGCTTTGTGGATCTGCAGTTAAAAATCTCAAAAGGTAGTGGATTTTTCCAGAATGGAAAAATGCCTACATTGCCTGTGGCCATGTCAGAGGAGCAGCAGATGGCAATTGACCTCAGGGGAAGGCCACCAGGAAACAAAATGCTAATGGATAAATCTCAGATAGGCAAGGCCCCAGACCCCAGAATGTCTTCTGCTTCTGCTGTGCCTTCACATGTTTGCCGCTGCCATCTTCCTCTGGCATCTGGTATAGTGTGAATGGGCTTGGGGAATAAAGAAATAAAGAATAAAGAAAAAGTCGGGAGGAGACCACCAAGAGAGAGTGTGTGTCTTTTCCCATACCCCCTCAGATAAAAAGTCTCAGTATGCGGACTCCATGGATTCTCTTCGAGCCCTGAGCTGCTGGGGGCTGGCTCCCCAGGCAGTGATACTCTATGATGTGTAAATCCTCACTGGAAATGCAGGGGATACTTAGATTTTATACAGCTCATACAGAGAAGGAGAGATCAAAGACTTAATTACAAATACTTGATTAATATCAAATTACTTTACAGGGACACATTGCTGTATCTGTCTACAGCAATATTGAATATTACTTTAGAGGTTTATTTTCTAAAGTAACATTTTCCTTAACAAATTAGATAATAACCAAAATACAAAACATGAAAATTACCTCAGTCTGTCAAAACACAACAAAACTGTTGTTTTTAAATAGGAAGTAATATCAGACAATGGGAAAGAAAACAAATAATTACAGGTATACAGATTCCATTATATAGGCTGCAGGTTAAATTTAAAAATGAGCAATTATAAATCAACAGTTTTATCAGAGAGGTCACATTAAATAACTGTACATGAATAGTATGACATCTCTACCATTCTTGCATTTATAAACCTATTTCTAAGTGTTCCTTGGAATGCTCCTTTCATAAAACCAAATATTACTGTATCAAATAAACTTGGATAATGCTATGCACTACATTTACCTGTTGAATATTTACAATGTGCATCATACTTTAGAAAGCCATATCATAAACAAGCCAACTAACCAGAAATCTATCCTATTCAAATTTGTCAGACTAGAGAACATCTTCCTTCCTATGTAATTTAGAATATTCATCTGTATGTCCTGATGACCAGTTGGAATTATCTATCCTTAGGAGTGAAAGTCTAAGTTATTTTCACCACTGTTCCTATGCTATGAAGTAGATAATAACCATTTATATACTACACATAAAAAGCTCAGTCAAATCTCTAACAGTAAAGTGAGCTACCTCTTAAAAACTTTCCTATAATGGAAGAACTTACACATTTCCTGGTTCAACAGCAAAAAAGAATATATTGTTTTAATAATAAAGTACACACACACATATATATATTCATTTCCATTTAAAGCACATCAAACAAAATATTTTTATAATACATCTTATTCAAGATCCATTTAGTAAAACACATAAAAATGTATGTAATTAGGTATTTCTGTATAAATATAGGAGAAATATGCTTACATAGCTGAAGCATACTTTTAAAAATCTGACTGCATGATGTTACAAAGACTATTTAAAACATACAGAGATGAAGACAGGTCTATATTACTATGTTGACTATCAGTTTTAAGACTCTAATTTTAAAGATAACTATGTCCAGAAAATGTTCTAAAGCAAAATGAATTCTAAGAATACCGGATGGGAGCTAGAATTACTCATCACAACACTCCTGGAAGAACAGAACTGACACACTGAACTTGTCCATGCAGGGGAAGTACAACTTAATGTAACAGATAGTACTCAGCACATTCCTTCACTAGAATGTGGTCATCACCACCAAGTACACAAGCTCATGCACAAGGTCAAGACATTACACACAGCTGAGATCACAACGTCATGCAGATCACAACAGCGTGCTAGATAATCGTACCAAAATTGTGCAGGTGTTCTCCCCCACCCCATGAGCCACTGCCAGCAGTTGCTATGGAGTTTGGTTACCCATATCCGTGACATGAACGGTGTCCTTTGGAGAATCTTGTTCCCTGTGGCTGTAAGTATTCTTATTTTTATATTTTAATGATGCTTGCTATGAAAAATCTTAAGTACAAAACTAAAAATTATGGAAAAGTACACTTTTTTTTTAAATAATACTCAACAATTATATGCACCTTATCTCAAGCAGCTATGATAAATACCACTGATATTTGAACATATCGACAATAATTTATTGTTCACTTAGATGAACCCAGAAAAGTATGTCTGATGACAGTGCTCCAGTGAGTGGGGGAAAAATAAATCTCCAAAACTACTCTGATTCTAGCATTCAGAAATTTGTACAAGAACCATCCCATGATCTGGCTAAGTACACTCACATTGCTAAGTTTTACATGAGAAGATCTTCCTGATAACTTTCTTTTATGTGACTTTGATTCTACAGATTTTACTTTGTAAACAACAAACAAATTGATTTTGTATTTATATATAATAAATTAAATATAGGCATTAAAATGTTTTTCCTTGTTTTTCTGAACACATTAAATGGATTTCAGTATTTAAATGCCTTTTTGGGAGTGGCCTATTTATACTGTAAGTATATTCTGGTAAGACAGAATTTTACTTTTCTGTAGGCAATACCTACTAAAGTACTGATCTTCCCAAAAGCATAAAGTCACTCTGGAACCACAGACACTTGGGAGTGGCTCAGCTCTGTGCCTTTTGGCAGCACTATGCAGTCCTTTCAGATAATGAATTAATTTATTCAAGAACACTCTAGGCTATTCTAAACCCGGCCTGTGAGTGAGAAAAAGAAATACAGCCAACTCTCAATAACAATTGAAGGTAGGATGGAAAAGTAAACTGACAATCTAAAACTAAAAATTTTGATAATTTCAATTCCCTTGCTTACCAAATATTGAATTAAAAATTTGAAATCCTCATCACATTAAAAAAGGACTTGAATACTACCTTTTTTCTTCCTTCTCTCAAAACATTCTAGGAGTTAATAACAAGAACTCTATGGAATAATGTACACAACTACAAACAGAAACATACTTTTGTGTCTAATTTTTTCCAATTTAGACATTTAAAACTATCTAGTCCATATTTTGACATGTGAGGTCACAATATTTTTTTCTTTCTTCTCATAGAAAGCATGACTTTATAATCTGTTTTTAAAATTGTAAGACATTTAGCAAGAAACAACTACTTACCATAGTCAGTACAAGCAATGATAGCTCACTTTTCTGACTTTGTACAACTTGGAACTTTCCAAGTTATGCTTTGCTTACAATGGAGCATTTGCAAGTCATGTGAACTAAAGATGATACTGTGATTCAACATCAATATAGTTTAGGACAGAAGCCAGGGAGACTTCCAAAACTGAGTGTAATAAGATGGGGCTTACAAAAGCTGTCCCTTCTGATCTTACAAACTCGGGAGCGAAACACACAACTACCCTAGTTGCCCTCAATTCTTCCCCAGCATTCACCACTCAACTGCCCAGCAGACCAAAGCAAAACATCAGAAAGCTCACCAGATGAGCTGTTTAATCAGCAACCAGTAAAAGTCTAATTGTAATGAAAATATGCAAGGCTCTGACACTACTCCTGTCTCTTCATAACTATAGTGAGATCTCTGTACAATGCACATTTGCCATAGTACAAGACTTGAAGGTGACATGCCCATATCGTTATCTGTTTACACAGACAATGTTGTGAAAAGCAACTATATTCTATAATAAAAGACATTGGAAAATTACAATAAAGGGATGAGTGATAAACTCTAATTTATGACAACTCCTTTATGTTCATTAGAGTTTAAATAGTGGCTTTTTACATTATAACGGCTTTAAATATACAGTTTGAATGCTAGCTTTTAATAAATTATTCCATTTGCATTAAGAATATCATGGTTTTGGGAGCATGGTGGCACACTGTTTATAGTCCCAGCACTCCGGAAGCTGAAGCAGGAGGATCAGAAGTTCAAGGCAAGCCTGAGCTACATAGTAAATTCAAGACAAGCCTGGGCTATAGAAGACACTGTCTCAAAAAGCCCAAACCAATAGCAGCAACAACAAAAAGCATTAGAATTTCACCTACTTCTTTAAAACATTGGTAAGAAAAAAGAAAGAGAATGGGTATTTGAATGTCAATATTATAGCAGGTTTTATAACACATAATTTGTTGTATTTGTTAGAATAAGACTAAATGACAGTGTATGTTTAACAACATTTGGTTTTATAAATGTACAAGAAAAATTTAACAAAGAAACTATACATAGTAAGTGAAAATGAATTTATTTAAAAATGTACTGTAACTGGGTTATTTCATAGTTATAAGAGCAGTATTTAGATTTAAGCTTAAAGTTAAAAACTGGAAAAATATTTTCCTACTTATAACAAAATTAAGATAATTTTAGGAACCACTTGGCTGCATGACTTAAACAATTCTCCCCTGCCTCCCACTTTAAAAAAGATTTATTTATTTATGTATTTTATGTATATGAGTGCTCTACTAGCATGTATGTCTGCATGGCAGAAGAGGGCATCAGATCCCACTATAGATGGTCGTGAGCCACCATGTGGTTGCTGGGACTTGAACTCAGGACCTCTGCAAGCGCAGCCAGTGCTCTTCCTAACTGCTGAGCCATCTCTCCAGCCTCCAACTTAAACAATTCTTAGTAACTTTATAACATGTGAAAATCATCTTAAAATAACTATTAAATTAAAATGATTCTAGTAATATATCCATAGAAAACAATGCACCCAGAAGCAGTAACTTCCAAGGTCATTTCATTTCTATTTGGATCTGGAGGCATAGGTCTAGTAGATGTGTAAGCATTTCTGAAACTCTTCATTTTTCCAACATACATTAAAATAAGAATAGGAAAAGGTAAAGAAAAAATTTCTTTTCACATTTTGATCATTGTTACATATTATGAAAGAGGTAAACATCAATTTTGAAACATTCAAGAGGTTTTTAGATAACATGAAATTATGTTTTTTAATAAAAAATTGTTATTATATTTGTGCATACGTGTTTGTTCCACAATACAGGTGTGTAAGTCAGAAGGCAACTGCATGGACCGTTTTCTCCTTTAACCTTTCTATGGGTTCTAGGGACTGAATTCAGCTGCCAGACTTGCATGGCAAGCTCCTTCACCTACTGAGCCATCTTGACAGCTGAAGTCATCAACATTCAATATCTTGATACAGTACACTAGAATAATGTTTTCTGTGATTATCTCTAATAAAAGTATATCACTACTAAATAGAGTACATGGAAAGATAAAGCTGCAGATATAATTTGATGAACATATTACATGTATGTTCTCATTAACAAAGTCTTATACTTCCTGGTAATATGTCTCTCAGACCAGTAGAATACTGTACACATATCAAGAATGCTGCCATACAACATTAGCAGGTAGACAGATTAGAATTTGATCAGGAAGGCAAATAAAACTGATTATGCCATATAGCAGAAACCAAAAGCTTGGCTTTTCAGAGATTGGAAAGCATGTTCAATTACTTTTAATTTAAGCTGCAAGTTTATATTAGATGGTTGCAGCAAAGTCATAAAAGTGCACCTGAAGCAAATAATCCTGCCCTCTACTTACCTCCTCTGGGTTGGCATTAAAGGTGAGGCTTCCTTCATCTAGCTGCATATACAATTTTCTAAAAGAAAATCCTAAAGGTGGGTTCTTATTGTATATAGAACAGTGACCCCAAGTGGATTTACACAACCTATAAAAATAGAAAGTAAGAACAGAGTTATTATATTTCCTAAGATAAACACACATTCACATGATAAAATTCTCAAATTAGATGACACAATTAGATTCTGCAGCTGTCAGAACAATCTAAGAATGGAGTCATGCAAAGGGAATTCTAAGTGCTGTGAGAAAACTGAGAAAACGTAAGTCTTGTGACCTCAATTTCTTTAAAAACGTGGAATTGTTCTTGAAATGAGCTTTCATGCCCTTCCCAAGGGCAGTGGATAGGAGAGAGTTCACTTCAGATATCCACTACAACTGGCTATTGTTATTTGTTACATGCCTCTATGGAAAAACATGGTTTTGCCACATAAGCCCTGTCCTTGTGATTGTACACATTATTCATGTGATTCTTCTTAACCCTTAGAGTATAAATTGTCTGATGCTCTGAATAAAGTTGGCTGTGCAAGAGAGCTAGTCTGAATCATTTTTAGGTTCCTTCCTCCCAGGTCCCACCGCCTTTAGAGCAGTAAATATGTGGCTGTGGTGATATATTGTGTACCCTAATAAAATTTGCCTGAAGATCAGAGAACAGAACAAGCCACTTGATTAAACATAGAGGCCAGGCAGTGGTGGCACACTACTGGGAAGCACACATGCCTTGAATCCAGGAAGTGATGGCTAGGTGGAGAAAGGTATACAAGGCGTGAGGAGACAGGAACTAAAGGCTTTTCAGCAGAAGCATCCCTTTCATTTAGAGGCTTCTTCGGTTGGAGCCTTTTCAGCTGAGGAGTTGGCAAGGTGAGATGTGGCAGTGGCTTGTTCCTTTGTCTCTCTGAGTTTCAGGCAAATTTTATTAGAGTATACAATATATCACTGCATATGGCCATAAACTTTTATTTAAATTTCATATTTCTAGTTTACTAGAATATGACAGTGCCATATAATTAGCAATTTTGGTTGTACCTAAGAATTTCAGTTACAATGATTAAGCATGTTCATGAATACTATCTGAAGTTACACAAGCAATCAAAAATAAGATCAGTGATAGATGACAATCATTCAGATTACTGAAATGACAGTCAGTATTTTCAGAGTTTTAATTGTATTGCCTTGCTCAATCCTGTCAACAATTCCCTGATGTTGGTTGTAATTTGAATTTCCTTTGTGGGACCACCAGCCCACAAATAATGACCCCAAGACTTTTTAGTAATTATGAAAGCTTGGCCTTTAGTTTATGCTTGTTTCCAACTAGCTCTTATAACTCCAATTAACCTGTTTCTGTTAATCTACATTCTGTCATGTGGCTTTTACCTCTCTCCCATTCTGTACATCTGATTTGTTCCATGCCTCACTGGCATCTCTCTGCCTCTCTTCTTTCCAGAGTTCCTCTCTCCCCAGAAATCCTGCCTATTCTCTCCTGCCTAGCTATTGGCCATTCTGCTCTTTATTAAACCAATCAGAAGGTGCCTCAGGCAGAGACACATCTTCACACAGTGTAAACAAATATTCTGTAACAGTTGGTGCACCATACAAGAAACAGAAACACGACAGTCCCAAAAAGACATCCAGCTAACACGCATGTGGCAACATTTAGATAAAAGTCTTCCTCAGAGCTCACAATGCTAAGAAGCTGGTTGGGATCTATTAAACAACCCATGCCAACTGTGATATAACACTAAAGGTTGGGCAAGGAAACTTCACTGGCTTTTTCAAAAAAGTATATATTAACAACAAACTAAACACAGCATAATTCCACAACTATACACATCAAGTACTGTGATGCTGAGCATGCTTAAGATATTGTTTCAGATCCATGATTCTTCCCTATTACAAAGACATGCAGCTGTTAAAATATCTTTTCAACTTTGAATAAGAACTGAATTTCATAATGCACCATTTTCTGTAGATTAGGATCATGCTTTCTAATCTATAGAGAGGCACTAGTTAGTATTTGAAAGCTAAATGTTTAGTGTAATGACTTAGAGTTCTGGAAATATATCAGAGCACTAAGTCTATGTGTATTACTATCAAGATAAAGAAAATACTGAAACTATATTTCAATATACTTTAAATGCCTTTAAAACTGTGATAAAAACATATTCAGACTTAATTTCACTAAGTTTAGAAATGAATATTGTTTGAAGTTCAAATATAGAATCAGCTGGGTGTGGTAGTGTACACCTTCAATCCTAGCAATGGGAGGCTGAGGCAGGAGCATCAGGAGTTGAGGCCAGTTTGGGCCACAAACAAATGAATAGAGCAAAAATAAATTTCAAATAAAGAAACACAAATTAAGTTTGTGGAAAATGCTAAGATGTAGAAAAAAAAGATGACGAAGAACAAACCAGGTTTAAAGTATCATTCTAATCTCCCTCTATGATTAAAACATTAAAAACTCATTTGTTTTAAATAATGCTATAAGAATTGGTGCTCATACAGTATGACAAAGCACCAAGTGATAAAAACAAATTGTTTTTATGTATTTATTGACTGATAAAGAAATACTTTCGTACTACAATTCTGAGACCTTAGGAAGCTTAAGTCAGAAATGTTGCTACTGAAAATACACTACTACTGGAATTTGATAATTTCAATTAATTTATGAAGTCTCTCAATTAACTTTCCAGTCTAGGTATGGTATCATTTTGATAAGTTCTTTACCATTATAAAAGCTACTTTAAAATATTGAGACTTAACTTTGCAGAAGAATGCCAGGAAATCTGAAATTCAGTGATTCTTCTGATCGGTAGCATTTTCAACACTCAAAAGAAGAAACCTCATTCCTATGATCTTTCATTAGAGTAGGAGACTACTTAGGAATAAATGCGATTTTTAAAAAATATATTCTATTCTACAAAAGCTCATAGATTTGCAGTTTAAATTGAAATGGGTGCAACAGCTATTAAAACGTAACAAACTGTCTGTTGTACTTTCGAATGTTCACCCACTTCAGTGATAAAAGTGGGTTTAGAAAAACATATAGGTGACATCATCAATTTAAAAGTTGATGACAGCAGAAACAGAAATATGAAAACACACATGTTCACTTTGAAATCAAAGAAAACACTGTTCTTACTGATCTTTAAGTATGCCTATACTTCAGATGGTATTCCTCCGGAAACTACGAGCTTCACCAAGAGACAAAGACTACACACTTTGGATTATAGGTTCTTACCCAGAATGGGTATGCTGCTCAAATGACTGCAATTTCTGGTGTGTAATAAACGGACACGTTTTGACTGTAACTCCCTTTCTTCTGTACAGTTATCATCCCACTGTCTTCTCGACAATGTCAAAACTGACTGGGAAGATAACTATTAGTTATTTTTCTAGGGTTTAGTAAAATATATAAGCTCATATAAAAGAAATGATTTCACAATACATGCATGCTATGTGAAGAACATTCAACAAGACAGGGATCGGAGTTAATGTTGGTGGGTTGAACTTACCCTTGCCAGAGAAGTTCATCGTTAGCAAGGTCTTGCCAAACACATGAAGCTAAGCAGAGGTCAGTTGCATTTAGGTAGGACAAGATGGTGAAGCTTAGTTCAGGAGGCAGCATTTCCAAGTTAATGAACCCTTCCTGCTCTTTAGACTTCCTTGCCTTCAGAAGATGATATATATCGATGCCTCCTTGGGCTTGTTTCCGGTGGCTGGAGTGAGAAATGTTGCTTGAAGTCACTCTCCTGCTCTGCTCTCTGCTGAGGTAGCCTGGCTCACTGTAGGCTTCCTGTTGGAGATGCTGGTTTCTGGCCACTCTCCAGAGTCCTTGACCCATCTGCAAGCCTGAGAGACGGCCAGAAGGTAATAAGGGTGACATGAAAATGTAAACCGTCTTTCCCACTAGTATAACAAGATCTGACAGGATATTTGTTTATCAGAATTCTAATTTCTCATTAAAGCCTGGGGAAAGCTGTAGTATATTATAAAGAAGAGTTGGAGTGTTTGGGGTGCAGCACTTGGGAGAGAAGTTTAACTACCTGGTTTGCTCATTGCCTCCATCCCAGCTTGCTTGCTATATATTTTTAAGATCCACAGGCAACATAATCATTTTTCATGTGGTGGGAGTTAAGTTGCTGATGTCCTGAAGACACTTACAAATTATAATTATGTGAACTTATGGGCCAGTATTAAATCCAGATCTGATCAGAGCACAGAACTTCAGTTAAACGGCCTCCAGACACTGCTTTTTATCACAACTCAGGCTCAGCTAAGCTAGTCCCTTTTAACCACACTGCCAGATGCATAACAGCTGTGATGCAGGCTTTCCGTTAATTCCTGCCAGTCTACACTTAGGTTGTAGACTGTAATAAAATGTAACATAGGCCCTGAAGTCTAATTCAAAAACCTTATAAATTAGACACCTAGAACTCCGGGATAAATTTCTCAGCAATAACCAACTATTTGGTTTCACTGGTGCTTACAAATAAAATTGTAATTTAGAGTAACTTTCAACTGTTTTCCAAATAGCCCTGTGGATTTGTTCAAGGCACTTGGGAAAAGATGTAAGAAGGTGTGTTCCAGTCTCCCCCACCTACATGTCACCTGCCAGAGCTGCTGTTAAATATCCTGGACTCCACATACACAAATATTTAGAAAATGACTGGCCTAAACTTATTTGATATGGCTTTCAAAACAAGCAGTTTTTCCTGAGCAAATAAACTTGCTGAGAAAAACTAAATCAGGAAGAGTATTTATTTAATACAAATAAATAGTTTCACGAACCCCTTTTCAAACAAAATATTCTTGTTTTATTACTCATTCAAAAATTTTTGAAAAAAATATTGATCTTCACATAAAGTCAATAAAATAATTTTCATGATATAATCTGAACCTTAGATGGAACACAGACAAAACAACTCGTTAGACACACAAATCAAATCACTGGTTACCAAAATGGAAATGTCCTAGAAATAACTTCAGCATCCAGAAGAACTTCAAAAATGTTGAGAGTATTATTTTCTTAATTAAAAGAAGTCACATGTTTATTTACTAAATATTTGGTTATTATTGGGACAAAACTATATGAGTTTATTTATGGATCAAAATAGAAAAAAAGGTTCAGGGCAAGTTAATTCTAATGCTTTTCCTTGATCTCCTTGGGAGTCCACCTATAAAGGGTGGTATGCATGTGTATGTGTGTATGATGGAGGTTACGAAGAGAAGGAATATACTAATGATTTTCAAATATGGGAAATTTTGTTTTTTGCACAAGAGGCACAAATGATAACCTTTCTTGTCCTAGAACACAAAACTAAATAATATTATCAGTTTAGCTAGCCTCAAGCTTTACAAATGAAATTCATGGGGCTGGAGAGATGGCTCAGAGGTTAATAGCACTGGTTGCTCTCCTAGGATCTGGGTTCAATTCCCAGCACCCACATGTCAGTTCACAACAATCTGTAACTCCAGTCCCAAGGAATCTACAACACTCTCTTTTAGTCTCTGCAGGTACCACACACAGTGTGCACACACACACACTCAAAGAAATCCTCAGACACATAAATTCAAAATATTAAGACAAACCACAATCTAGGAAATCTTTGTAAAATGCATTTATAACAAGGGTCTGATATCTAAAACAAAAGAAAACAAAGGACTTTAAAAGAGACTGGCAAATGGTTCAGCGGCTAAGAGCACTTCCAGCTCTTGCATAGGCCCTGAATGTGGTTTCCAGTACCCATGTCATGCAATTTACAACTGCCTGTAGTCCAGCTCCAGGAGATCTGACATCTCTGGCCTCCATGAGCACCCACATAGTCCTACAGAGGGACCAATGCTTGTGAGGAAGTGAGGAAGAGGGCACATTTGAAAGGTACTTTGGTAGTTTCTTGTAAAATTAAATATACTTTGTATCATATAACCCAGCATTCACATTTCTCTTTATTTACTTACATAAGTTGGAAACATCTGTCCACACAAAAGCTGTTTATGAATGTTTGCAACAGTTTTATTCATAATTGCTCAAATTTAAAAGAAACTAAGATATGCTTCAGCAGGGGAGTGCATAAACAATGACACATCCATGTGCTGGAACATCACTTGGCATACATAGTCTCAACACTGAAACCCAATGCTATAACAGGAAGGAAACTGTTGTCACTTGGGAAAGTGATCTGGTCAGAACAATTCAGATGAACAGTGAGATCACCTAATAGGCCAAGAATTTCAAATTCAAAAACACATTTTTCATATTTGCAAAAATTAATTTTGGTATAAAATATGAATTTTTGTGATGAAATTACTGCTGGTTATTTATTTTTAAAATAGGTAGTGATATATTTATAATAGTCTTGTAAGAGTATACTCTAGTTCACATGTAAATAGAAGTTCTTTCTCATTATGCATAGCAGTGACTTCGATAAAGTTGTTATAAATACTGAAATAGTGAATACGGAACGACTGCTCTGTGAAAAAGTAGGCTAGGTTTCTGCAAAGCCAAATGAGTAAATGAATATGATAAAAGAATTTGTTTTCCTAAAATTATGCAAACATGCCGGGCGGTGGTGGCGCACACCTTTAATCCCAGCACTTGAGAAGCAGAGGCAGGCGGATCTCAGTGAGTTTGAGGCCAGCCTGGTCTACAAAGTGAGTTCCAGGACTGTTACACAGAGAAACCCTGTCTAAACCCCCCCCCCAAAAAAATTATGCAAACACAACTCCTGACGTATCAAGTACTTACACTATCAGTTATGGTACATGTGTCTCAGAGATATTGTATACATTTTTTGGTTTAAGAGCAAAATCATATTCAATTAAGAACACATGTATGTATTACAGTCGTGAGTAGGAAATTCTGAAGTTTTATATTCATGGCTGCTAAGTTACCTTGAACATTCACTGGGAACATGTCACAGGGACTAAACAAGAGTTGTTTTTATTAACTTAATCCTAAGATTTTTATATTTTGGTTTCTTTATTAATATTTCTTACATTTCAAGTTTAATTTTCTGCTTCTAAATTTCTATGCTGTTATAGTAGAGTAGCTCAGCTGATATAAATAGACTTAAGATGGATTTGAAAACAAAGAAAACTTTTGAAAACTATTTACTTATAATCCATAAACTTAATTAGCTAAAGCTCCCTTTAAATAGGAGCAGCACATGAAATGGTTTAGCCAGTAAAGGCATTTGCTGTAAAGACTAATGACCTGTGTTGGATCCCCAGGACCCACAAGGTAGAAAAGAAACAACTCCCATAAGTAGTCCTCTCATCTCCAGATATGTGTAGTGGCAAAGGCACACAAACACACACACAAAGTAAAAAAGAATACACAGAGTATTTCAACACATTTTTGTAATAGAGAAAGAGTCACACTCCTTTGGAGACGAGGCCACTGACAGGTCACTCAAGCCACAGAGGGTGGCCCCACACTCGTGTGCATATGGGCACCACTAACTGGACTCAAGAGGTTTTTTTTTTTCCCCCTTTTTTTAATATCAAGGAGGACATGAAGTTGTATGTATGGGGGTGACAGGAACTAGGGGGAGCTGAAGTGAGGTCAGGGTGGATGGCTTTGATGAAAATACATTGTATAGATGTGTGAAAACACAAAGAATTATTTAAGATATGATTTAAAAAGTGAAGATTAGCTTAGAATATTGCAGAGAGGGAATCAGAAACTGTATGTTCTAAAGAAGTAGCCAACAGTGAGGGACTCAACATAGGAGAAAGAAGGGGACAATTCGGGGGGAATGTGTAATGAAAATAAGGGCTTAACTTCTCTGAGTCACTGTTTCTTGACTTGTACAATACAGATAAGAAGATTCTTCTCTGGGGTCTGGAGAGATGATCCAGCAGTTAAGAGCACATACTAGTCTTGTAGGAGACCTAAGTGAAGTTGGCGGCCACAGTGAGCAGCCCACAACTACCACTAACTCCAGATTGGTGGGATCTGATATTCTGGCCTTTGCAAGCACTTGAACACACTTACGCAAAAATCCACACAGACATACAACACATACACAGAATTAAAAACTATGTCCTTTTATGTATAATGCCTATCAAATAAACCACCCTAAAGTAAGGACCACCAGTCCTACCAGGGTCCATACATCTTAAGTCAATGTTTTACTTCCTCAACAATCTAATGTGCAGTCGCTAAAGTATTACTAAAACACATACACAACATTCTAAAAAAGATTTTTTAATTCAGTGACTCTTCAGCCAAAATTAGCAATTTTCTATGTGTGTATTTGTCTGTTTGGTTTTATGGTGTGTGCGTATGTGCACACAAAGGCCTGAAGTCCTCGACTGTTCTCCACCTTTAGTTACTGATACAGAAACAGAAGCTCATGGATTTGGGGCAATGCCAACTGGTCAAGTAGCTTCAGGGACCCCTGGCTAGGTTGCACCTGAGTGTTAAGGATCCAAACTCAGCTTCCATGCTTGTACAGCTGAGCCACTTCCCCAGGCCCAAGTTAACAATTACACTCTAATTTTAATGGACATTATACATTTCTACTCTACATATTGTTCTGGGGAGCTGCCCTCAGCACTTTTAATATGGAGTTACAGTGAAAAAGGTTCATCTTTCTTTCAACTTTCACTTTTCCAGGCCACTGGATATTCCCCTAAATGCTAGCAATAAACTTTGTTTTGTTTTGTTTTCAAGACTTGGTTTCTCTATGTAGCCCTGGCTGTGCTGGAACTCACTGAGTAGACCAGACTATCCTCAAACTCACAGATCCATCTGCCTCTGCCTCCTGGGTCCTGGGATTAAAATTAAAAGCATGTGCTAACATGCTTGGCCTAGCAAGAATCCTTAAGGCAGCATTTCTAAACATGGATTGAGTTAGCTAAAGGCAAATTAAAGCAAAAGCAGTTATGATAGTGTTTGAAAAGGGAACCTTGGAATTAATTTGATGGTGTGCCTAATGGACAAAATTTGGACAATTTGGATATTAAGAAAGAAGGGCAATAATGGATTATATTCTATTAACCTTTAAAAATCCTATAAATCTACATAAGTGACCAATGAAAACATAAATAAAAGAGAATGCTACTTTTCAACAATATCATCACTAATAAAGACAAAAATAGTGGAGATAAATGTCATCTCATAATCTTCAGAGAAAAATAATTCAAGGAACAACTATCAATGATTCTTGAATGGAATTTGATAAAGAAGTAGCAGAGGGACTCTAATAAGGAAAACTGAACATTAAATCAGAATTATTTTTGATATTTTGAGAAGAATTAATATGTATGTAAATGTGTGTGCAGGTGTCTAAGAGGCCAGATGAGAACATCAGATCCCCTGTCCAGACATAGGTGCTGGAACCTGAACTGTGACCCTTTAGAAGAGGAGAAAGTGCTCTTTAATTGCTGTCTTTGACCAGAAGAATAGTTTTTTTAAGAGCAGAAAAAAAAATTTAAATAAAATAGGGAAAAATACCCCTTAAACCTTTTTTTTTTTTGATGTGGAGATTAGTCCCTACACTTTTTGGTCTTGTTCCCTTCCTTTTGTTTATAGTATTATACCTGGAACACTTCTGTAATGCTTAATATTAACATTAACTAATAACATTGTTTCAGTGCTATATACAGTTTATTCACTACTCTGTGACAACCACTTGAAACTTCTATATATCATTGCACCTTAACTCTCCCAAACATCTTCAAAGGTCAGAAGAAATGTTAAATAGGGTATGATCACAGAGCTGGCAAAGGGAAGACTTGAGGACTCAAACTTGGAGAAGAGATAGGAGTCCAAAGCTTTTATCCAGACTCAGCAAACAGCACATGCATAGCTGTTGAAGTTGAGACGCTGACTCACTGCCAGGTCTCATCTCTGACCTGTGTCTGCTCATTACCTAAGCTGCTGCTGCCAGCTGCAGCTTTTTAGGCTGTCCTGTGGAAAGCACACAGGCTTTGAAGTGAAAAACAAAACACCTTGATCAATCTTCCACAAAGATTTTGTGTAGCTGAAAGTGGGATAATGCTTTTGTACACTGGTTTAATAAAACGCTGATTGCCAGTAGCCAGGCAGGAAGTATAGGTGGGATAAGCAGACAAGGAGAATTCTGGGAAGAGGAAGGCTGAGTGAGAAGACAACAGCCATCCATCCAGGGAGTAGCATGTAATGGCACACAGGTAAAGCCACAGAACATGTGGCAACATACATATTAACAAAAACGGGCTGAGTTTTAGTTTAGTTAGCCTGAGCTAATGGCCAAGCAGTTTTAATTAATATAAGCCTCTGTGTATTACTTGGGTCTGAGCGGCTGCGGACCAGGCAGGACACAGGAGATCTTCCAATTACAACTTTGATTAATTTATAATCTTTGATTCTCATTTTTCTCCCTGGTAAAATAATGGTTGATAATTCTTATCCATGGGACTGACAGGACATAAGATTTGGTGACTATGCCAAAGTAGCAAGTTGTTATCCCTTCTATCCTTTTTAAAGGATAATTTTATTTGTTCTTCCACCCTAGAGTACATCTATCTGATTATTTTGGGTTTAATTACCTAAGTAATCATAATACTACTCTAAATTATATTAATTTAGGGTCTATGAGATTTAGAGCAATTCCATTAACTTTTGCTAAGAAAAGGCAATTAGAAAATATAAGATGAAGCTAAATGCCTAGGCTGATACACCATACCTAGAAACTAAGTGGCAAGTAGAGAAAATTATTTTGTAATAATTCAGTGCAACAAAGATCTTTTGATACTCTACAAACATCTTTTAAAATAATTTTACTGCTTTTAGTTCTCGTGTGCGTGTGCGTGTGTGTGTGTGTGTGTGTATGTGTGTGAGCGAGCGTGCATGCGTGCACATGCACACACGCACATCTGCCACATGTTCATGGGTGACTAGAGAGGACTGAAGTGGGTCTTAGATCTCTGGCACTGGAGTTGCAGAAAATTTTCTATTACTACTGGTGTGTTTTCTAGAAAGAACTCCAAGATTAGATATGAAGACTTTGTTAGTCAAAAGTGTCCTTTTGGAAGTACCATGAAGATATATTTGTCATTTAATAGAAAATTTCTATGTAGTACTAACACACTCACATCACAAATAATCTGAATTATAAAGTATTACTAATGTATCAATTGTAAAAACAGTATTTTTTACATCAGTATCTCACTGCACAGCCCAAGCTGACTTCAAACTTGCCATGATCTTTGAGTCTCAGCCTCTTATATGACAGGTATGTGTGACCACACTAAGATCAGTATTTTCAGGCTCTTTTCAAGACACGGTCTTGCTGTTTAGTCCAGGTTGGCCTCAGACTTCAGATCCTCCTGCCACTGCCTCCCACAGGTGCTGGGATTATATGTGTGCAATACCACCTCTGAATTATATTTCTATATTAAGATATGTTTTTTAGATATAAGTCTATTAAAATAGTAAGTTCAGAGTGCATGGACCATATAATTTTTTATCCATTTTAATCATAAAGCTTACTAAAAGAAATAGAAACTTCAATACATAAAATACATACACATATGTATTTAAATATATGTATATATATGTGTATATATATGCTTATAGTTCTGTGGTAACTACCTGCTAAAAATGACATAGGAACGCACAAAATGGGGTCACATTTCCAACATGTAAAAAGAGGATGGCCTCTCTTCTATGTACTAAGATGAGTTGATGCCACACAAAGGACTAAATGGATAAATCTAGCATCAACCATATATAACCTTGATTGAAAAACTTCAAAGTGGGTATGTAGCTCACTTGCAGAGTGTTTACCTAGTGTATACAAGGCCTCAGGGGTTCAATCCCCGGCACCACAGACAGACAGAGACATAGAGAGAGATTTAGAGAAAAACTTTAATGAAAGCTTTCAAAAGAGTGACCAAGTGTGCAAGAAGGCTAGTGTGATTTGTCAAATAGTAATTATCTTAGATTTTAGCACATTCAACTCATTGTTAAAAACCTTATGAACCGACTCTGACATCAGTTAACTCACTATATCTAGACTGAAATAAGACACAAAGATAATAATCCTTAAGGATACAAATCCTAAAATGATGCCTTAACTATTTATACAGAATTCATTAATAATTGGATTAAGATATAAATGGAAAAAGTACCATTTGTATGCCTCTTAATGTAGGGCTGGGGAATGTAGCTCATAGAGTACTTGCCTAGCATGCCTAAGGCATTCAGTCAACAGTAGAAAAAAAAAACACAAAAAGACAATGAATACTTAAAAGACAAAATGGTGAAATTAGTATTGCTGTATATAAACTAATATAATCAGGACTACTTCAAATACTTCTAAAACATGTAGAAATGGTCTTACTCAATAATATCTTAAAACCAGAATAAGTTTAATGTAAATCACCTAATTTTTATATATACTTGTTTCTACTAAAATAGTAAGATAAATATTAGTCATAACAGTTTGATTACACAGTCACCAAATATCTAGACATTAAGTACTAAAGTCTTGGGTTTTATTGTGTTAAAACTAAAAACTGTGGAGTATATAATGCCTGCTTTAGAAAAATGGAGTGTTTTTGGCACTGATGAAGAGGTAGTTCATAGCTCCAATTATTTCATAGTTTGCTATCTTCTAAGCCAAGTGGGAGAAACTACATATCTGCCATGATCTCAACCAAGACAATGTATACAGAAATATCTTTTAAATGGAAAAGCACTGTATAACCACCATCTCCATTTTTTCAAAAAAGTTGAATGTGGAAACCTGAAAGCCAACCCCATGGTCAAACAGGACTTTTGGATGTATTTTTCTTATAGAAGAAAAGCTGCCCAGGGCTGGAAAACGGCTTGGCAGTTAAGAACACAGACTGGGCAAAGCCTCCCCTGCGGACTGAGATCAACCTGGTAGACTCAGTCCAGGCAGGTCCAGTCCCCTCCTCCCAGGCCGAGCCAAGAGACCCTGCATAGGCCCCAGGTTTCAAACAGCCAACTCATGCACTGAGTACAGGACCCGGTGCCACTGCCTGGATGCCTCCCAAACAGATCAAGCCAATCAACTGTCTCACCCATTCAGAGGGCCTGATCTAGTTGGGGGCCCCTCAGCCATTGGTTCATAGTTCATGTGTTTCCATTCGTTTGGCTATTTGTCCCTGTGCTTTATCCAACCTTGGTCTCAACAATTCTCGCTCATATAAACCCTCCTCTTTCTCGCTAATTGGACTCCCAGAGCTCCACCCGGGGCCTAGCCATGGATCTCTGCATCCAGATCCCTCAATCATTGGATGGGGTTTCTAGCACGACATTAGGGTGGGAATAGGGGGTGGGCTGGGGGGAAGGTGAGGGGGGCAGGAGGGGGGAGAACAAGGGAATCCGTGGCTGATATATAGAACTGCAAAATAATTTATTATTGCAAAATGAAAAAAAAAAAGAAACACCATCTTAAAAAAAAAGATAGTTTGGGTAATGCAAGTTAGAATAGAAAGTGAATTAGGTACAACCTTTTGGACTCACCAAGATAGGATAGATAATGGAGTATTTTTCTCTGATTTTTGTCAAATGTTTATGGACTAGATATTGTTGATGTATTTATTGCCTGTATGTATTATATATAGTTATTGTACTTACTACATATAGCTTTTTATATTAGTTATAACTTTTTTTATTTTGGACAAAAAGGGGAAATTTGATGATATTTTGTTTGTACTCTAACAAATAAAGCTTATCTGAAGATCAAAAAAAAAAGTATTTTTACAGAAAAAAAAAAAAAACCAAAAAAAACACAGACTGCCTTTCCAGGGGACCCAGGTCATATTCCCAGGACCCATATGCCAACTAACAATTGTGTGAAACTCCATTTCTAGGGGAACTGATGCCCTCTTTTGGACTCTATGGGCACGGCATACACACAGTGCGTAGACATATATGCAGGCAAGATGCCATACACATAAAATAAATCTCAGAAAATAAAAAATAAAGAAAAAGCACAGTTTTCATAAAGAAATATCTTTTATAAACGAATTTTCAGATCTAAACATTACAGAGCAATTAGCAACAATGATATTAATTTACAATAATAGTTTTCTATACAGTTTACTTTAAGTGGATGGCTGCATTTCTTTTTAAGATGGTATTTTTGACTATCACTCACTCACTATATATGTATATATGTGTGTGTGTATGTAGAGAAATATATATTTCTGTTGTTTTCAAAATAATAGACTACTTCTATGGAGAACAAACTAAAAATTATTTTATTAGTAGTTCTTATATACCCAATATAAAGCTTGCCTGTTAAACACTGAACAGTTTTAATCAAAACATTCTTATATAAGCTGGGCGGTGGTGGCACATGCCTTTAATTCCAGCACTCAGGAAGCAGAGGCAGGTGGACCTGTGAGTTTGAGGCCAGCCTGGTTACACAGTGAGTTCCAGCACAGCCAGGGCTACACAGAGAAACTCTGTCTCAGAAAACAAAACAAAACAAAACAAAACAAAAACAAACAAACCAAACCAAACTGAAACAACAAAATTCCTATATGACTGAATAACAAAGTATAAGCATAAGGAAAGGTAACTGCACTAACCCTTCTATGCAATTTCACTGAGCTGAGCATTCAGGTGGTACATGCTGTGGAGGAAACCCTAAAGTCCTAGTTAGGGTTACTATTGATGTGATGAAACACCATGACCAAAAGCAACTTGGGAAGGAAAAGATTTAGCTTTTACTTCCACATCACTGTCCAGCATTGAAGGAAGTCAGGACAGGAACTCACACAGGGCAGGAAGCTGGAGGCAGAAGCTGATACAGAAGCCATGGAGTGGCGGTGCTTATTGGCTTGCTTATCATAGCTTGCTTATCATAGCTCGCTCAGCCTAGTTTCTCCTAGAACCCAGGACCACCAGCTCAGGGACAGCACCATCCACAGTGGCTGGGCCATCCCCCATTGATCACTAATTAAGAAAATGCCCTACAGGTGGATCTTATGGAGGCATTTTCTCAGTTGAGGTCCCTTCCTTTCAGATGACTCTAGCTTGATCTAAAACTAGTCAGTACACCTAGCAGTGAAGAATGATACAACTTTCAGTTAAAATCTACACAGTGGCCCAAAGGAATAGAAGAGTCTCTCAAACTCACATTCTAATTATTTATTTTTTCCACAGCCAGTCTGATTCCATAAAGTTCTTTCTGAGCTGTGTTAAGTCATATCCATGTGAGGACTGACAAAACATGAATAGTTTCATTTAAATACTGTAAGCTGCTAGATTTTTCACTATTTTATATCTAAATAGTGCTAATGAAATTTATAAATAAACATCTTATCTTAGATAAAGTGCTAACATATTTAAAGACAGTTATGTTTAAAATACAAATTTAAATTTTAAAGAAAGGAAGTTCACATACCTAAAAAAAAAAAAAAAAAGCTTTTCTTAAACAGACTGTAACAACTTGACGTTTGGTTATTTTAGGTTTTAAAATCTTCAGGTGCCATGAAGTGGTATTAATGGTGTAACAATGTGGGTGAGTCTATGAGAAAATGCTTTCTGCAAGGCATTTGGAATCAGATTGGCAGGCTATAATTTATGTCTGGACATCCAAAGGAACAGACCACCAAAGTTGTTTAGAATAGACTGGTGAAAAAAAATTTAAAACACCTGATAACCAATTGCACTCCTAAAATTTTGAATCCACAATTTTAGAGAAATGAAAGCAGGTAAGTCCACACGGTGGGCTTTCTAAAGAGAAAAGGGAAACAGTTAAGCACTAAGAGGTCACAAGGCACATTAAACACATAAAAGCCCCACTCATTAAATGTAGAGATCTGGCCCTGCAAGAGCAGTTTTCCTTACTAAAAGGCATACCATTTGTGGGTTGTTTTAATTCAAAAAGATTTACAATATTGCCCTGTTTTCTAAGGTTCGCCCCACCCCCACCTCCTTAATTCCTTCCTCTAAGTGCTAGCAAAATAACATTTAACCAAATGTAAGAAAATGAAGACACACAATGCAAACATAACCACAAATCTGAGTAGTTTAGGCTTATTTAATTTCTTCAGTTTGCTTTGACCTAAACATGCTGTTACGTTTTAACTTGTAAATACAATTAATATATCACATTGCTTACATATACCAATTTTGATTACATTAGTTCTCCAACTACAGAATTACTATTTAGTCAGCATGACTGCATCAGCACCCACAATGGCACATTCCAGCCTACCTCCTATACACATCACCGTAAGTATTAAAGCAAAATACTGAGAGGAGCCTGAACGAGGGAGGAGAGTCCGAAATAAGTTGATTTGCACTAGGCTCCTTCCTTAGCAAGTTGTGAGAACTGGGCAAGTCTCTTAACTTTTAAAGCCTCAGCTTCCTCATGTGGAAAAGAAGCGTTCTGGGCTTGATACCCCAAATCTCTTTAAGCTATACATTTCTTTGCTTCCAGGGATTCCTGCAATTAGTAAAGAAATACACGACATCCAAGTAGGAAACCAGAAGTAAATTATGTTTGCAGATATGATCTTACAGCAGAAAACACTAAAGATTCTGCAAAACCAATAGTAAAACTGTGAACTGAAATTCACAAAAGAGTCACACCCATGTTAAGGATTCTTTTACAATACTGATTGACTGGAATTTTGTGATTATGGAGAGCTGGAATGTAGCATATCCAGAATCAAATTATCGTGGACTACTTTTAACCCACTAATAGCCATCCATTGCCCACTTGTGTCTGACCTAACATCCTTGTGACAGTCACATGAAACCTTTTGATACGGATTAACTTAACAGAGCAACAGCTTTCACCAACCAAAATACTAAGCATGTATTAGACAACATCTGAAACCTGTGGCAGAGATTTCCTAGATTTATTATAACCCACCTTCCTCACGTCTTACCCTGTATTTGAAAGTGCCCTAATCTAGACTTTCTCTTGTTCTGTAGCTATAAAAATGTCACAGAACCGATACATGCTGAAACATGGTATTTGGGATAACCTGAATCCATGTTCTCAGACTATGAAGCCATGTTTGTCTCCAAAATAAACTATCTTTTATTCTCCTTGAAGTGAGAGCTGTGTTTTTGTGTCAAAAACAAAACAAAACAAAACCCTTAGAATTGACAAATGAATTCAGCAAAGAGGCAGGATGCTAGGTCAACAGAAAAAAAATTAATTGTATTTCTATATACTAATGAACAATCTGAAAAAAATTAAGAAAACAATTTCATTTACAAGAATACGATATTTAGGAATTAATTTAACCAGACATCTACAATGAAAGGTACAAACATTGCTGATAGAAGTTAAAGGCAAATAAATAGAAATACATTCATACTCATGAATTTGAAAACTTAATGCTGTTGAGATTTCAATATTACAAAAAACAATTTACATGGTTCTGCTTACATGAAGTACTCAGAGTAGCCAAAATAATAGAATGTAGAACAGGGTTACCAGGAACTAGTAAAAGGCAAAGAGATAATGTCGTTGGTGGCACAGACTTTTAGCTTTATAAAACATAAAGAATTATGGAGCTAGTGGAAGTGGTCACATGCCACTATGAATATATTTAATATGACTGGTCTGTATATTTTAAACTGGATAAGATGATGAATTTTATTTTGTGTACATTGTTTTACTGCAACTGAAAACTAGAAAAACAATTCTACGATTGCATAAAAACAAAGGAAAGAGGAAAAATACCTAAAACTGAGTAACATGACAAGATGGAGTTGGTGGTGTATATTTATCATCCATGCTTCCCACCTCTTGTTTCTCCACCCCCATCACATCTATAAAGAACAAGTAGTAGAGGCAGATAAAGGCTAAGTTTGGTTTACTTGTTAAATCTGGTTCCTTCATTCAAATGTTTAAACAATCCTATGCACTTTATTCTTGAAGAATATGTAAATGGCTAACTCTAGAATAAAGCTTCTTACATTTGTTGCCCAAACTTGAACTGCATATATTTGTTTTATGTCTATGAATTTGGATAATAGTTTACAAATAAATAAGGATTTATAGTATCTTTCAAACCTGGGAAGAAGCATAGGCGATTTTATATTGGGTCATAGCCCAAACAGTGCCATAACAAACCCTGAAGCCAGAACCTTTTGCTCCCCATAAGCTTTTATGGTTTATCAGTAAAAGCTGTAGTGGTGAAGTGCAGAGAAGTGTGTAGATAGAAGGTAGGGCCTGCTATGCAGGACAATTAAGTGAGCATGGGAAGGGAAGAGAGCCGCCAAATTGTACTTGCTGAGAACCTGACACGATTAGGAATTATGTTTACAATCAAACCGTGTTTTGACTTTCTTGTGACCCATGGATTAGTGGAATTACTTTGACTTTTTTTTTTTAAGCTATGTTTTTATCTGGTCACATTCAAAGCTATACAAGAACATCATAAACCAACGAATCTTATGTATTAAAGGAATGTTACCTAGATAAAAATAAGTATACCCCAAACAGTTTTATTTACTTTTGTAAAACCCTCATATAATATCACTTTAAAGGCCATCAAAATTTTATGTATTGTTATTGTTAAGACACTTGAATACAATTCTATCTTCAAAAGCCCAAGGCCATACTTGGCTGTGTACCCTCTTTTTCTTAAGTCCCCCTCCCTCTTTCAATGCTGCTACTAAATCTATATTAAATTTTTTCTTAATAAACCTTGATTCATATGGTCTCATCCTGAGGTTGTTTTTGTTGTTGTCTTGGGCTTTTTTTTTCAGTATAGTTAAAAATATTTTGGCTTCACTTGAGTAGAGTTCTCTAAAAAGCACTCCTTGGGCTGATAGAAGTAGCAACATGGGATATAGCTTATTCTGCTACCCACTGCCACTCACAAATTATATTTAATGCTTTTTAAAAAAGTCAACGTACATTTCCAAAACATACTTCTCCCATCCCTATTTGATCACATAGGGCTAACACAAATTTGCCACTGACCTGCATTTTCTCTCTCCCACCCCTAGCCTTTTCCTACCTGCTTTCCTTTTCAAAAAGCTATCTTTCACGTTTATTTTGACCCAATTTCAACTACATAAAACAGCAACAGGTAAGAAATACACAATCTCCAGTTGTGATACACAAACATTCCTTTCAGACACTCTATTCTTCAGTCAATATTAAATAATATTATTTAGTATAATTAATGTAAAATGGATTTAAAAACTAGTTTTCAGGAACGGCTGATGCTAGTACAGGTTTACATATTACTTCAAAATCAGGCTTTTCCCCCTTGTTGGACTTAATTCCTTTTGGACATATTTTTACTCAATTATTCTTATTTATTAATTACTTTAACTGCTAAAAGTTATCAGCCACAAACAGTATCTCTATCAGGTGCCTCTAAAATGGCTTCCAGAGGCCTTGCCTTCCGCACTTGGAGGACTGTGTTATACTCTGCCTCTCTAATGTGGGTTGGATTTAAGCCTCCTAACAAATACAATATGGCAGTGGTTGATGGGGGTATCACTTCTAATGTTAAGCTATAAAATACAAGTACCTTCCTTCAGTTTGGATGCTCTTTCCTGGGTTGCCTGTGGTAGGGGAAATCAACTGCCATTCTGTATGGTAGTTTTATGAAGAAACCCAATTGGCAGAGAATCTAGGTCAACCAGCAACCAGGTGCATACACTTAAAAGTAGATCCTTACTCCATCTCAGTGGAGCCTTTCAATAATACCACAATTCCCAACTACAGCTTAACTGATACCTCAAGAAACAATTTGAGCTGGGCGGTGGTGGCGCACGCCTTTAATCCCAACACTCGGGAGGCAGAGCCAGGCAGATCTCTGTGAGTTCGAGGCCAGCCTGGTCTACACAGTGAGATTCAGGACAGGCACCAAACTACACAGAGAAACCCTGTCTCAAAAAACCAACCAACCAACCAAACAACAACAACAAAACAAAAGAAACAACCTGACTACTTACTCTGTTGAATGTTGCCCTAATTCTTGACTCCAAGATAATACATGTTTGTTGTTTTAAGCTGTACTAAATGTGGTGGGTGATAACTGTTAACCAACAGTACATAACTAATGAAATAACTCAGATAACTGTCCATTTAGACAAATTTTACAAACATGGATGTTTCTGAATTAACCTGAAAACAATAAATTTATTTATTCTTCATTCTGAGACTATTTCGTAAGCCACTTTCACAAAGGCAATATGAAGTTTCTCTTTCAGGAACATGAGTACCAAACTCCAGACATTCAACGAAAGGAAAGAGGGCTTAGTGAGCTTTGCAAGTCCATATTCTCAACCGCGGGAGGTCAAGTCCAAAGGATTGCTAGCTAGGGACGGTCAGAGCTACACAGTGAATTCTAGGCCAACCTGGAGTATACTGGAGACTCTGTCTCAAAAGAAAAGGAAAAAGGGCGAGGAAATGCTGATATGAAAAATAAATTGTATTCAATTGCAGTAATAAAGACAATGCTTTGAAGAGAACACAGGGGGTCCTTAAAAAAACAAATGTCTGATCTGTACAAAACCAAGTAGCCACAATTATTAATTAGTTAATATAGAATGCAAACTTAAAATATATCGAACAGGAATTGCAAATTGGTACGGTTTTTGTCTGGTAAGCAATATGTATTAAGTATATACCATGTGGGGAGTGGAGACTAGTCACAGAAAAACAAAAGAAAAACAAGAATTTAACCAATTCTATAGTCACATTGGCGGCTGTAGTAACTAGCAATCAGGAGCGACCCTAAACTATATATTTGGATTCGTATTAATGGGATGTCGTAAAAAAAAAAAAAATCAAAGCGTGCCTGGGCACCTGATAACACAATAACCACCATAAAAGCAACACATAAACCTGAAGAATGTAACGTTCACCGTTTGTCATCTTTCCTTGAGGACGAGACCGAGGCGCTAGGCAAGTAAAGTCCCAAGCCGACCTTTATACCAATGGCCTAGAAACAGAAGGAAGCGCTCTATGCCCGCCTCTTGACACCGATACAGCGTTTTAATAAGCCAC
Source organism: Peromyscus eremicus (assembly GCF_949786415.1). Classification (NCBI taxonomy): domain Eukaryota; kingdom Metazoa; phylum Chordata; class Mammalia; order Rodentia; family Cricetidae; genus Peromyscus; species Peromyscus eremicus. The sequence continues at coordinate 45,666,465 of NC_081433.1, read as the reverse complement.
CGCCGCTGTCACTCAAAATGTCTTACCGTGCCATTGGTCCTAAACTATTGCTTACTGGGCCGGTGCTGCCAAGTGGCAAGCTCCCCCACCACCACCACCACCACCCCGCGCAGTCTTTATTTCCGAGCCGAAACGTGAAAGTGTACAGGCGGAAGAGGCAAGGCATTGGAAGGATCGGGGCCGACGCTAGTACCTGAGCGACCTGCGATCTCCACCGCCGCCGCGACGACTCAGCCTCTGGGCCGGGGCTGTCAGCCGAAAAGAAACTGGCTCAGCCGGGAACTGACGCCCAAGCCATGGAGAGGCCTTTCCAGACCGCACGTGTTCACGCTGGAGAACACGATGGCTCCGAGAGGACCAGAGACCGCCCCAAACTCCTGGGAACTCACAGCACCTCCGCCTGCAGGAGTCCGACGGGGCCGACAGTGCAAGTTTTTGACGTTTCCTATTGTTGCCGGAAGTGACGTCGGGGAGCGGGGCCCTTAAAGAATAAGGATTTTACTCTCGCCGTTGCAGATTCGCCAGGAAGTCTTTCCGTCTCGCTTCTCGTTCTGAACCATGCTGGTCGTCAAAGTTATGCTCATTTGAAATATGACATTTGCTATAAGGCGTGTCGTTGATAAGGTTTTTTTAGGAGAGCTAAGTCTTCCGAGGGGGCCGCGCGAACGGAGTATGGAATCTGCACCTAGGAACCCCAGAGTGTGGGGCGGCCCCGGGCTCGGAACGTTTGGCCACTGTTCGCGGCGCGCTGGAACCCACGGTTCCGAATACAAACGGTCGGCGCGAGAGGCGCCCCGGGGCGCGGGCGCTGGGGCTCTGGGGCTGAACGCCGGGTTCCCGCCACTTTCTCGGGTTACATATGCTCCCCTCTCCTTTCTGTGTTGGCCCGGTCGCCTCGGGAACCCTTCACTTGGCTTGGCGGCGGCTGGCGGAGCCGGAGCCTGCGGACAGGCGGTGCTCTGGCTCGGGCAGAGGTCGCCTGAATGCGGTACTCACCGAGGTCCCTGAGTTGTAGGCGGATGATCATCAGGTCTACTGCTTCATCCTTTCAAATCTAGGGGCAGGAGGGGAATCCTAGATGGGACTTGTTTAGGTACCCAGCTGGCATGTGCTTTGGAAGGCAGCCAAGTGGGAAGAATCGTAGCCCGCCTCTTAGAATTGGTTTGTGATTTAGTACTGCGAAGTTAAAGGCACGTAGATGTCTCTTGGATCTTTTCAGAGAATGATACAGCTAGACTGGCTAGAAGGGTAGAAGTACTTCTTCGGGTTCTCTTTGCTGACATTTTCATGGTGCTTTTTAAAAACTTCTCCATCTACTTTGAGGACTACAGATTTTTCTCTCTATATAAAGGAAACTAATCTTAACATATATATTCTAGACGTACGGCTGCATCAGACTATTTTACAGAATTACTTGCAAGCATTTTAAAACAGTTTTGTATGTAAACGCAGCGGTACCACTGAGCTGTTGCTCCCATTCGCCCTAGCTAACTCCCCTTTTTAAAATCCTTCATCAAAACTTTTCTCTTACAACAGCATTTTCCTAGAATCCATTAACGGAGAGATGTTGTACATTTAATTTCTACAGATCTGTATTCCTCTATCTAAAAGTTTGGTTTTTAGGTATATCGATCTGGATCTCAAAATCCTAGCTATCCACCGTGATTATTAAAGTCTAGTTACGTCATCCTGAAACAAAATGATTTTTGAATCTAGTGACAGCTTATATTTTTAAAGACCTGTAACAACAATGAGAATGAGCTGGATTTAAAACAAAAAAATCTTAAACTACTGGGCTGGGGATCTAGCTCAGTGGTAGGGCCATTGGGTGGTATGCCAAGGCCCTGGGTTCAATTCTCTTTAACGCCCCAAACCCATATTGTGCCATTCACACAACCTTTTCCAGAAATTCAGTTGGCAAATTTGATTTGTTCCTAACTTTTCAGAGAGCTAGGTAGACGATTGAGACCTTAATGATTGAATCTGTATATTTTTTCTAATATCCTTTGATAAAGTGAAAATGCAAATCAATTTTATTTTTAAGTAACAGGTTTTTTTCATCTCAGAAACATGTAGGAGAAAGATTGCTTCTTGGCCTTTTGACTAAGATCAAGTGTAAAGTATGTATCAGTACTTGATTGGCATTAGTTAATAATCTTAATTTTAGTGTTTACCAATTAAAAAACTAGGAGATCCTTTCTTGAAAACATTTTTCTATGATCTTTTTTAAATGTCTTTGTTTTTCTTTCCTGTCATATCATTTTTTTCCTTCACCTACAGATCTGAGCTGTTCTTGAATCTTACTCTTCTTCAAAATATTTATTCTGCTGGTAATGAAGAGGGAGCATGTGTTCCTGGGGCATTCTTTATTGTCAGAAATTTCATTACTAGAGGTAGAAATAATGTAAAGATAAATGTGTTCTAGGATATGAGAAAAAGAAAAGATACCACAGAGGATTAGATAAAATCACATGTCCTGGGAAGATGGAGTATGAATGAAAGGAAAGAATTGTATCAAGTCAGACGGGACTGGAACCTAAAACAAGATCAGACCTGAAATCTTAAGTCCCAGGAACAAGGATTTTAGTTACAGTGAGAGTAGTTCCCACTTCACCTTTTCTAGGCAATAAAGGTTGGTCCAGGAAGTCTGTCTTACCATTTCCGTATGTCTTTCTAGCCCTGGCCTCTGGAAAGATGTGAAATAAGGCTTACAGTTTTGACCAATTTTTTTGTATAATTTGATTTTAAGATCGATTCCTTTTTTTTCTCCCTAAAATCCTCATTGCCTAAATATGTTAATGTTTAAATCAATGTAATTTAATGTTTCAAAAATGGTGAGCAAAATGCCAATGCAAGAGTACTTAAGAGTCTCTCCAGTAGTTTGCCCTTCACATGTATACAGAGCAGACTGGAATGGGAATAGCATTCCTACAGACAGAGAACAGGGACTCAACTCTAGGGAAATGGCTATGGGAATGGGTTGTGGCCCAGGCTTAGAATTTGGCAAATTGCCAGGTTTATTTACCTCTGTTTATATATGTGCATACAGAGGAGGTATCTGAAGAGGCCATTTATATGTTGGATAGTGGCTGAAATATAGACTATGGGAAAAATCACATCAAGTATATTTCATCTAATACTTGAATTCTTTTTTTTGTTTTTAATGCCAGATTTCATTTTAAAGGTGCTTTATTCTCAGAGAATTTATTTCTCAAAGTACTTTTATAATTTTCTTGAGCAAGATATTGGTAAACTATGAGTTTGCTTTGTTTTTAAGACAAGCATCTGATTGGCAACTACATGAAATCCAAGTCCTGGTGATAATAACCAAATCTGTGCTAAGTTTGTCTCCAGTTTTTATTGGTTACGTAGCCTTCATAAACATTCAGGATAACCATTGATGGAGACTGTTTCAGCTTGATAATGTTTTTCTAAGTGGGACCAGCTATGACTTGCATGTAAAGTGGCCTCCATAGATTCCTGTGATTGATCACTTGCTCTCCAGCTTGGGGTGCTAATTTGACAGGTTGTAGAATCTTTGATAGGTGGAACCTAGCTAGAGGAAGTGAGTGGCCTGGGGTCTGAAGATGCCTTGAGATGGTAGCCTGACCTCACTTCTGTGCTGTGCTATCCTCTAGTCTGGTATAATGGCAGCCAACAACCACCACACACTCCTGACACCATGGAGCTGCCCGTTACCGTGGTTTCCATACTATGAGGGTCCACACTCCCTCAAGCACTGAACCAAGGGGCAACTTTTCTACTGAGTGTCCTTTGTTAGGTATTTGATAACAGCATGAAAGTAACTATTATAGTCCATTATTATTCAAGGTAAAATATTTGGGAGAGGGCTAGATGAAATACTATTGAATGAATGTAAATAATAAGGCAAACTTATTTTTTTGTGAGGGAAAATTAGACATTTACACTTAGGGTTAAAGTCGGTGCAGTGCAGTAAGCAAGTAGAGATTGTGTGATGTCAATGTGCTGGGGCTGGGGGAAGTACATACAGAGTAGAGCGGAACCCAAAGCATGTATTTAAACAGCACTTTATAATTTTTATTTTTAGATGAAAAGTTGTAAGATTATTTGAGAGTTGGAGCTGAATCTAATTTTTAATAATGGCAACAGGTGACTTAAAAAGAAGCTTGCGGAAGCTAGAACAAGTGCTTCGTTTGCTAAATTACCCTAATGAGGTGGATTATGTTGGGTAAGCTATAATACATTTGATATTTGAAACTTATTTGTGTGCTTTTTATTTTGCTAAAAGTTTAACATGTATGACATGCTGGGGGTCCTGAATGAAAGTAAAGATTTTGTATGGACCCTGTTACTGGCTGCCAAGCCTGATGACCGTGACTTGAATTCCCAGGACTCATGTTGAAACTAGAGATCCAGCTCCTTCAAATTGTCCTTTGTCCTCCATGTGTACCAAGGAGTATGTGCTAATGTGCTAAGAATTAAACTCTGTTCCTCTGGAGGAGCTGCAGGTGCTCTTAACTGCTGAGCCATCAGTCAAGTTTGAATAAGAATTTTAAAGCATGGGGGCTGCCATAAGAAATTTCACTAATTGGAATCTTCCATACTAAAAGAACTCATGGTGTAAATGTATAAAATTTATCTTCTACACATTGAATACACAAATAAATTTTCAAGAAATGGTAACATCTGTGATCAGATTGGCTATACTAAAAATACTACTCTTCTGTGGAATGAGAGAATGGCAGATTATATAATTAATGAAATCCATTGTATTCCAGTGAGTTTAAAATTGTATGGAGACAGTATGTAGACTGATGTATATACAGTTTAACTCAGCACTCATATCAGGTGTCTTAACATCTGTCTGTGCCATGGGCATGTGGCATACACACACAAATATAAAAAAACCTTTTTAAAACTTTGGGGTGGTGATGGGGAGGTTTATACACACATTTTGAATTATGTGGAAAACATTCTGTTTATATGTAAGTACAGTATAATTTTAGTTAACCAATAGTGCTAGCTAACTGAAGAAATAATTCATTTGCTGTTTTGTGCAAGAATCACTAAGGCATTTTTACACCAGTAAATAAGTAGACAATTAGAAACAGACAGCATGAGGCAGCAGATACTGAAAGATCAGTGTGGATCTTCAGGATGGCTTCATGAAATCAGCATTTAACTACTGAGTTGTAATGAATAAAGACAGGCAAAGTGTAGGATGCCCGCCTAGACATGAGCACAAGCTAGCAAGGTCCAGTTCTCATGAAAGCAGAAGGTGGATGTCAAATCACAGCATGAGCTCTTTCCAATGTGTTCTTCATTTGTAGCTTAGAGTTTAAACAATTCATCTGTGCAGGCTTGTGTAGGAACAAATGAGTTACTGTAACAAATGTTACAAAAACATCAAATATTCTTGAGAACTGTAGGGTAGTACTTTTTTATTAATAGGAGAAATAAATGGATTAAGTAAGAATAAGCTTCAGAAAACCAACAAAAACTGTAGGAGATAGACTGTACAGCTGTAGTGAGGTTTTGAGCACGTGAAAATGAACAGTACTGTTTCATCGTCGATCAGGGTGCTTTAGAGTGGGATACAGAATCTGGAGAGTCATAAATTGCTCCATTATTGGGTCTGTAATAATAACTAAGCTATTGACAACATTGCTAATTACCCGTGATCACCCAGCTTCTGGAACTGTGCTAATGAAGTCTTCCCTTTTTCCTGGCAGTTTGATGAAGGGGGACACAGCAGCGTCTTTGCCTATCATCAGCTATTCTCTTACCTCATACTCCCCTTATATATCAGAACTTCTGATGGAGTCCAATGTAGACCTCATATCAAAGAATGATGTGCGCTTCACAGATACCGTCTATAAGGTATTTTGAGTTTATGAAACAAGAATTACTTGAGGAACTATTGATTTTTAAATTGGTACTCTAGTAATAATTATCAAAACACAGTTGCATGTTCACTTAACAATGGTATACATCCTGAGAAATGTATTGATAGGCACTTTTGCCATTGGGCAGACATCAGAGTGTGTTTACACAGACCTAGATGTCTATATGCATAGCCTATTGCTCCTGGCTACAAACTTGTAGCATGTTTAACATTTGTGTGTCTAAACATGCAGGTAATATAGTTAAAATATTAGTCAATAAGAAAAAAAGTCAGCTTTATCATAATCTAGGGCCGCTGTCATATCTTGTCATACGTCACATGTATGTTTAGTTGACAGAGTATTTTTCATAGGTGTTTATCTCATTAAAATGGAGTCTCTACAGCTGACCTGAGCTCGTGGGAGCTCATGGACTCTGGACCAACAGCTAGGGAGCCTGCACAGTACCGACCTAGGCCTCTGCATGTGTGTGACAGCTGTGCGGCTTGGTCTGTTAGTGGGGTTCCTAGCAGTGGGATCAGGACCTGTCCCTGGCACTTGAGCTGCCTTCTGGGAACCTATTCCCCATGCTGGGTTGCCTCGTCCAACCTTGATTTGGGGAGTGTGTATGGGGGGGGCAGTTTTCTTGGTCCTGCCTCACCTTGATGTGCCATGCTTTGTTGATGGCCATGAGAGGCCTGCCCCTTTCCTGAACGGGAGACAGAGGAGGAGTGGATGGGGAGGGGGATAGATGGGAGCTGGGGGGAGGGAATGGGAAAAGAACAGGGAGGGAAAACTGTGGTTGGCATGTAAAGTAAATGAGAAAATTTAATTAAAAAAAAAATTGGGTCTCTATTGAAATTAAGTTGTAATTCATGTTTGCGTTATCAATGTTTCCTATTAATTATGACAACTGGTAAACGTTTGTCACTGGTTTTAATTTGCCTGCTTCCTATGAAATTTTAGTAAGTTTGTGTACTGGAGGAAGCAAGAGAGAGAACTTAGAGTCCCCAGGCTTCTGTGTTACTTGACTTGTGAGATACAAACTGAAACTTCCATAGTTTGTTCCTTGACGTCTGATACCAGGTCTCATCTGCAGTAGCATTTAGACACCTGGATGGAGACTGACTTTGATCTCAGTTGATTTTGATTTTTAAACCTTAATGTTTACCATTAGTTTTTGGTCAAGTACTGTGAATTTGTGTGTGTGTGTGTGTGTGTGTGTGTGTGTGTGTGTGTGTGTGTTTTGTTTTTTTGTTTTGAGACAGGGTCTCACTAATTAGCTCTGGCTTTCCTGAAGTGCTCTCTCTTCCTCTCCTCCCTCTCCCCTCTCTCCGTTTTTCTCCCTCTCTTCCCTCCTCCCCCGCCTCTGGCATATCCCTAGCAACCTGTTTCTCATACCTGGGCATAACTCAACACCAGCTCTGTAATTTTAGCACCTTTACTTAACGGCTTGATCTTCCTCTCAAACGTAATTATTACCTTCTGACCAGCTGGTCATATAATTTTGAATTAAACAAATATTACCTTTGTTTCTTCACAGCTTCTTCGTGATCAATTTGATTATAAACCAATTTTGACAAAAAAGCAATTTATACAGTCTGGATTTGCTGAATGGAAAATCCAAATTGTCTGTGATATATTGAATTGTGTGATGAAAAAGCACAAGGAATTGACTGGCTCTGACAAGGTGAATTTATGAATGAATTTCAGTGCTAACTTATGCTAACTACCCTAGTATTTGAATAAACATCAAGTTGTCACCTGACTTGCTGGACCCAGAAGTTCTTTGTCTCATTCTTAGACTGATGATTAGAGAAAGAATTCCAGGACAGACATAGAGAAGACTTAAGCATAGTAACAGATTGATCAAGCAAAAGCAATAGTGTCTTCAGGGAAAGGAGTGGGCAGCTGAGTGTGGTAGGTGAATGCACCAGACTTAGGCATCAGAGCATTTTAGGAACTGAAGGGAATTCCTGTGTTAATGCTATTTGCATAATTGTGGAATTTTCTAGGAATTCCAAGGGCATTTCTAGGAACTAGGGTTAGTTTGGACCAAATATGTGTTGTTTAGAACCGAAATGGAATTTGAAGGGATGTGAATGTGTAAAATTACAGAGATGCTGAGGAGTCTGCCCACCAAACTTCTAGGTCTCAGAATTTCCTCTACAGGACATACATATTTCACAGTTAGCTTCCTGGAGAGTACAGGTTGCTGCAATACCAGGATGTCTTACCGTCTGTACCTAGATAAGGCCATAAGCACCTAGTTAGTTCTAAATCCCTCTGTTCGTACAGCCCACATATCCAACGCCATTGTTGCTGCATTATCCACATACAGGGCATAACCCTCTCAAGGATCATCGTTTCTCTGATACGAGTCACATGTCTTATGCATCTGTGACTTGGAACTAAATTAGCAGTTCAAAGATAGTGTATTTTTGTCACTTTTTGAAGTTTTTGTTTGTTTATTTGTTTGTTTGTTTTTAACTATGCAGCCCAGGCTGGCCTCAGTCCTCCTTCCTCATACTTTAAGTGTGGGATTCCAGCACCACCATATCAGTTTCACTTAAATTTACGGTAAACAAATAAACGCATGGTTCATTACTTTCACTATTGGCTCTCATCAAAAATAAGTATTGAAATAATGGAATTGAAGTGTATATCATACTTTTTATAAAATGCATTGTTTTGTCTAATACTTTTCCTTTCTTAGACTTCGTCATGCCCGAGAAAGAAAAGCATCCCGGAAAGGCCCGAGCCTTGTTCAAGCAGTGAGAACACCACCCCTGGAGAGGCTGTGGGCATTGACATCACTGGCAGGTTTATGACTTCAGGAAAGGTGTGAGACTAGAAGATACCAGAAGCGTATCTGAATGCAGTAAAGATTGTTTCTCTGACGGGCATTTGGTGAAATGTTGTAGTCAAATACCACAGTGTACAAGGCATTTTTATTAGAATGTGTTGGTTTATTTCATTTCTTTCTAGAAGTACTTTGATCATATCCACCCCCCACTGTCCTCTCTTATCACCTCCTTCCCTTCCCTACCTTCAAATAGTCTCAGCAGAAGAGTACAGAGTCACCCAGACTCTGTATTTCTAATTTTGAATTCTTTTTCATTTCCCAGATAAAATTTAGTAAGGCTATAGTTCAAGGCATTGACCTCTACTCTTTAAAATATGTGAATATGTGTGTGTGTGTATTTGCTTGTTTGTTTGGTTTAATCTTATGTGTATGTGTACCAGAAAGGGTCGGGCGGTGGTGGCACACACCTTTAATCCCAGCACTTGGGAGGCAGAGCCAGGGGGATCTCTGTGAGTTCGAGGCCAGCCTGGGCTACCAAGTGAGTTCCAGGAAAGGCACAAAGCTACGCAGAGAAACCCTATCTCGAAAGCTATGCAGAGAAACCCTGTCTCGAAAAACCAAAAAAAAAAAAAAAAAAAAAAATAGTGCAAGGCATTGACATCTACTCTTTAAAATATGTGAATGTGTGTGTGTGTGTATTTGTTTGTTTGTTTTAATCTTATATGTATGTGTACCAGAAAGGAACAGAAGAAAGTATTATATCTCTTGGAACTGGAGTTATGGGTGGTTGTGAGCCTCCATGTGGGTGCTGGAAATCAAATCTGTGTCTTAAGGGTTTTTTGTTTGTTTGTTTGTTTTTGAGACAGGGTTTTTCTGTGTAGCTTTGGAGCCTGTCCTGGAACTTGCTCTGTAGACCAGGCCGGCCTTGAACTCACAGAGATCTGCGTGCCCCTGCTTCCCAAATGCTGGGATATCTTAAGGGTTGTTAACCTGAGCCATCTTCCCAGCCCCTCAACATATACCTTTAATTATGTACCTGATCATCCCTAAAAAGTAGTGTGTATATAATAATAATCCATTATTATTATATCCAACAAGAGTGGTTATGATGATTCATTTATATGCATTAATAACCAAGAATATAGATTATCTAATATTCTGGTTTTGAGGATTCTTTATTACTAGGTATAGATTGTCTCTGCCTTTGTCTGCTTTGAGCACCTGTGGCCAAATGAATCCAGTACATGTAGAGATAGCATTTTCCATATTCAAGGGGAGCTCTAAGCCAAAATGCCATTTTAATAATAAATGTGCTTCCAGCTGTTTTCCTTCTGGGTGAGAGGACAGACTACAGATGAGTAATCAATGTGTGATTAGATAAGATGTAATTTTTTTTCTGGATAAAGTAAAATATGTAGAATTATTTATTCTCTAATCCAAAATACATGACTAGAAGAGCTGTAATACCAAGAATTTGAATAACTGCTACAAAGCTGATAGAATTTATAAATATATTTCTTAGCTGAAAAAGAAGTTGAGTCAGTGCTGAAGCAAATTGTCTTCTTCCTGATGCCTCATCTCATATAGATGTAATTTTTGATTTCTTCATCACATCTCAGGGTTTTTCAGTGTTTATACAGGTTTACTGTGAGGTCCTTGTTAGTATTCCCCCTTTTCAGTATTTTGAACTTTTAGCTGAAGATGAAATATATATTGTGATTTGTTCAGTAGAAAAAATTATAATATGTCCTCACATAGCTAGTTGTTGATTATTTAATTTGTAAATTATATCACAACCTTCATTTGTTTATTTATTTATTCATTGGCAGACTCACTAAATAGCTCAGGCTGGTCTGGACCTTATAATCCTGCCTGGGCTTCCTGAGTGCTGGGATTATGGTTGTGTGCTACCACACCTAATATGTTTTTTTTTTTTTTTTTTTGGTTTTTCGAGACAGGGTTTCTCTGTGTAGCTTTGCGCCTCTCCTGGAACTCACTTGGTAGCCCAGGCTGGCCTCGAACTCACAGAGATCCACCTGGCTCTGCCTCCTGAGTGCTGGGATTAAAGGCGTGCGCCACCACCGCCTGGCCTAATATGTTTTTTAATTAATTAATTCCTTCCTTCCTTCCTTCCTTTCTTCCTTCTCTCCCTCCCTCCCTCCCTCCCTCCCTCTCTCTCTCTCTTTCTTTCTTTCTTGTTTTTAACTTTCTAGCATGTAACTTTTCAAACATTTACCAAAGCACAGGTCATCCTGTTGCAACAGTTAATCAAATCTCTGCTAGTCCTCTTTTATCTCTACTGTAGCCACTTTTTCCAGCATATCCAAACAAACCTAGATACCTTTAAAATACATTTCAGTGTTTAACCTAACACATAAGAATGTTTTTAAAAAACTGAATCACAATTTCACCAACGCATATAAAATATATTAATATTAGCATGTTATGCTGTGATACATTGTATGTGGTAATTTAAATTTTTTTTAAATATTTATACAGTCTGTCTAGAGAATTACTGTGAGTATACGTAAAGTAACTGGCAGGAAAACCTTTGAAGTATTTCTTCATGCTTGTCTCCGTGCAGAAGAAAGCTGTGGTGATCCGTCATCTGTACACAGAAGATAACATTGACCTTCCCGAACGGACAGTGAGTTCAACAGAAGTGAGTGAAGGGTGTGATGAATCAGAAGAGATGACTTCTCAAATCATGATTCATGACGAACAGGCCTCTGAAGTCAAGGCTCAGCTGAAAGTAAGGGTCGAGGACCTCTTGGACAGATTTCTTTGGTATCTGTGATTATTTCAGTGTTTGAAAGTTGTAATATTTCTGAACTCTTAAATTACGATATCTATGCTATTACTTAAAAGTCAGTCAATCTTACTAAATGTAATTCAGTGGATTCCAGTTGTCGGATCTATTTGGAGTTTTTCCTCTGAGTTAGAATTAAAGCAAAGAGAAACAAGAGATGGTATGTCCCAGGGAAATTATAATCTAGCAAAAGAGATGTGCAACTTTACACAGTGGGGTTTTCTACCACTATTTCCTCTGTTCGTAAATTGAAAAGCTTGGCATTTTATTCCCCGTTTTTTCTTTAGTTAGTCTTTGCTATGTTTTCCCCAAGGGGTATGGTCTCACTATGTAGCCTCGGCTGACTTTATGTAGTCGAAGGTGGCTTTGAATTTGCAATAAACCTGCCTAGCCTTTTGTGTGGTAGCATTATAGATGTGTGCTACCCACCTGACTCTTTGCGGTCCTGTCGTTTCTATTACTCCTCGTTGACACAAATACCATTTTGTATATAATCTCTACTGTGTCTGCTAACATGCTCATATCTTGTGATTTTTTTTTTTTTTTTTTTTTTTTTTTTGGTTTTTTTGAGACAGGGTTTCTCTGTGTAGCGTTGCGCCTTTCCTGGAACTCACTCTGTAGCCCAGGCTGGCCTCGAACTCACAGAGATCCACCTGGCTCTGCCTCCCGAGTGCTGGGATTAAAGGCATGCGCCACCACCTCCTGGCGATATCTTGTGATTTTTTATACCTTTGGATTATAGTTGGATTTATGAAGTTTTATTTGTGGGCCTGCTTTTTTCTATATGACACTCTAGATAGTCAGCACATTGTCATTTGCTTATTTCTTTTGGATTTCTACTAGGCACTGTCTAAAGAAACTAGCTAGTGATAGTTGTGTTGTACTGCGTGGTCTAAGCATCATGCAGGTTACTCCACAGGCAGCTGCTGTGAAGATGACAGCCTCGTGGTAAGGCCCGCTGCTGTCTATGGGGAGCCCCTGGTTCCACGCTGTGCCCTTCCTTAGCTATCAAAACAGCACAAAGGAAGTGGGAGCCCCCTGATTCCTTTTCAGAGGAGTGCCACTCCTATCACCTGTGATCTTGGTTATCATTTTAGGATCTTTGTGACAACCCTGAGCTCACTGCACTTCACATAGCTCTTGCTGAATGCCAGGACAAGCTTAAGAGGCTGACTTGTGTAGAGAAAAGGCTCCAGTATTTGGAAGCTGCAACAAAAGGGAAGGTGATGGTCGATGAGAAGGCCTGGAATAATCTCCTAAGTCGAGTCACTCTTCTTGAAACAGAGATGCTTTTGTCTAAAAAGGTATTAATTACTATGTAGCGCCGCTTGCCTCAAGTACAGTAAAATGCTCATCTTAGTGACTGTTGTCTATTCTTTTGGAAACACTACATGTGAGGCTCCTTAGAAACTAGAAAATGTTTGGTTAGAATAAAGTCTGCTTAAGTTAACAAGTTCTTTAAACTTCTTGTGGCTGTTTATTTCTATCAAATAAGATAATTTGTAAAACCCGTAAGTTGAGCTTTTCTGATTAATAGTACTTCAGATACTTAGAATGAGGTAAGAATTTTTTTAAAAAACTTTAAATTATTTTATGTATTTTAGTAGGACAAAGGCTTCTTCAGTTTACTGGAAAAGTTGTAGAAGAGTTAAAATTGAAACTTTTTCTTTTTTATGCATTAACTTCAATCATAAAGTGAATTTCATAGAAACAGTTATTAAATTTTCTGTCTTAGTCACTGTTCTATTGCTGTGAAGAGGCACTAAGACCAAGGCATCTCTTATAAAGGAAAGCATTTAATTGGGGGCTTGCTTACAGTTTCAGAGGCTTAAGTTCATTATCATTGCTGCAGGAAGCATGGCAGGCACTGGAGCAGTAGCTGAGAGCTACATCCTGATCCACAGGCCTAGAGAGGGGGAAAGAGAGAGAGACTGGTGCTGACATGGGCTTTGGAAACCTCAGAGCCGCCCCCAGTGACATGCTTCCTCCAGCATGGCCACACCTACTTCAACAGGACCATACCTCCTAAACCTTCCCAAATAGTGCTGCTCCTTGGTGACTAAGCATTTAAATACATGAGTTGATGGGGGCCGTTCTTCTTCAGATCACCACATTTACCACTGCCTTATGTAGTCCGAGAAATCTGTTTTGTTTCTTAGGGTTTCAGTTTCTAGTCTGTCTTTCATTTTTAGAGACTGGGGTTATAGATTCAAGAAGCTTACTCTCTGCTTCCACACTTAAATGGTTGTTTCTTATGCATAAGAGTAATAATATATTATGAGTAAATAAATTTATTAAAACTAAACATGCCCTGTGCTTTGCTTATATTTTATGTTAAGCAGCGTAAAATGAATTACCTATCGTTTTCTTCTAAATATTTACCTGTACATTCCAGAATGAATGCGTAGAGCTTAATGCAGCAAGTGAAGACAATGACTCTGATAGTGTCGTGGATGCCATGCCCACTGGTAAGCTCTTCAGTTGTATTAGTACATTTTCAGAACAGTAGGTTTTATGGGCATTTGGCCTCTTTAGCATTCTTGTGTGTGTGTGTGTGTGTGTGTGTGTGTGTGTGTGTGTGTGTGTGTGTAAGCCAAAGGTCCATATATATATATATATATATATATATATACACACACGTGTGTGTGTGTGTGTGTGTGTGTGTGTGTAAGCCAAAGGTCCATATCAGGCTTCTTTCTCAGTCGCTCTCCACATTTATTCTTTGAAATAAAGTCTCTCACTGAACCTGGAGCTCACCAACTTGGCTATTCTTGCTTGCCAGCAAACTCCCAGGATCCACCTGTCTCTAGCACACTATTGGTGGCATTGTAGGTACAAACCACTACATCTGATTTTTTTTTTTTAACGTAGTTCTGGAAATGAAATTTAGTGAGCACTTGACTGGAGCCATGTCCCCGTTTTCTATTAAACATTTTTTTAGAATAATAGAATACAGTTAAAGAAGAAAAGTGGAGCTCTAATATTTCTAATTGTAAGCCTAAGTAACATTCTTGTGCAGAAATAAGGTACATGACAGAAAAGTACATTTCTCAGAAATCTATAAAGTGCTTTATCTGAACTGCTTACCAACAGTAATAAAATGAGAATGTTGTAGAACAGGAGTGGCCTTTTCCATGTCACAGCCACCTAGTGATATTTCCCATGTTACTGAGCATGAGAGATCTCTGGTTTCAACAAAAGCTTTTATTCTTTTGAGTCTTATAATTTAGAAAAAAGCAAAGGCCTACATCTTATCTCATATTATGATTAAATTACGTTTGTAAAAAAGATGACTTTTTTATAAACAATTGACAATTTATTGTTAGATTAAATTTCAGTAATATAGATATTTAACATCATTAGATCTTTTCCACTATTATATACATGTGATTACAAGCATATACCACAAATACAAAATGTATTTTGAAATTTTTATTAGAGAATTTTTAGCATTTGTCTCCATATGTATAAAAAGTATTAAAAAACTCATTTTATCTATGCCAATAACCATTTTAGATTAATTTATCTGTAAATAAAATTTTAAATATTTGAGTCTACTGTGTAATGGAAAGATATCCTAAAATGTAATTTCTTCACAGATAAAAAATACAGTGTGGGGGCACCAGCCAGAACGTATCGGTCATCTGGCTACAGTAGTACACTGTCACCAGAGTCGACGCCCAGAGGCTCCACTGTTAATTATTGTGGCTTGAAAGATTTTTCAGAGGTAAGAGAAACTGTCAGCTGCTTAATGATTTCTAAGGTAGAGAAGAAACAAGTATCATTTTTAGTATATGCCATGTAATATATACTATTGGTAAGAACAATGTTAAATGATAAGTTTAATCTCTCCAGGGTTCTTTTTGTTGGCTAGAGTCTCCTTATGCAGTGTTTCAGAGTGTGGTTTATATATTCATGGTCCATCTTTGCGCATTATTTACTTTGAGAAATTGCCTAAATTTGTTGCTTTTTAAATTAAAGGAAACAACACTTCAGAAAATGGAAAGGATGAAAAAAATGTAAGTAACAGAAAGGGGCAACAGAAATCATTTCTCTGTAGGGAATTGTACTGAAGTTTAGTATACATAGAATGGACATACGTGTTTCAGACCTTGAAAGTCTCAATTAGGTGTGGAGTTTCCTTCAAGACTCCAGTGGATAATAATTCTACTTCCAGTTGTGTGTGTGTGTGAAATGAGACACTGTTCTGGTTTCCAGCAAATGGTGTGAAACCAGAATTAATGATGGGTTACAAAGGGCAGAGATGCTTTGGTTGATAATTAGTTCTGATTTCTCTACTTCTGATAATTGATTTACCAAAACATTATGTGCATGTAGATGGATAGTTGGGAGATGTTTTCAGTATTATGTTAGGCTTGCTTGTGTTTCCAGTGAGCGATTGACGCAGTACCACCAACGATGATGGTCTTACTGGGGACTATGAACGTTACATGTAGTTTTAGCAAAGAGTGGTTTAAAGGAAATATATGATGGTATTTTAGCAAAGAGTGGTATTTAAAGGAAATGGTATCAGAATAATATACACCTTATTACCTTAAGAAAGTATAAAGCTCTTTGACATTTGAAAAATTCTAAAATAACTTATGCTACAAGAATTGGCTTACTTACGTTGCTCTCGTCTGTCTGTATGTATTAATAGTGGTTCCTCCTAAATAAGAAAACCACTCAGGTTTGTCTTGGGCCAGAAGCATGCATGCAGCGCTTCAGTCCTGAGCTTCACCGTGAGCTGTGCATTAGCTGACATGTGGTTTGTTCTGTTTCAGGTTTGAAGAGACTGCAGAGCTACTGAAATGCTCGAGTCACTAACTGTACAGTTTTTCTGCGTGAGCATCTCTAGGACTTTGCTACTTATAATGCTATGTTGAAGAATTCCTTGTACACTTTTAATATACTGTAATATATTATTAAGAATTTGAATTCTATTTGGTGTGTGTTTTTCATTCCTAAATAAATACTTTTAATATTATAGGTTGTAATTGTACTGATTTTCTGTTTCAGTTTTCTTGGTAAAAGTTTCAGTTTCAGTATATGCTGTTACAGAGTAAAGTGGTTGCAGCAAGCTCGGTATTTTGGGTGGATATTTACTGCATTGTGCTAAGTAATATGGTTTTGAAAGTATGGGCTGGAGGACCAATGTCTATATCCTACTGGAGACATTCCAACTAGGACTTGCATTTGGTACCCAGGAGGCTCTCGTATGTACAGTCTCACAGTCTGTGCTGGTGAATAAACTGTAATGTAAAGTTAAAATGCTCACTGAGAACTAAACAAATAGCAGCATCTTCTTTATTAACACGCAATGCTAAGATCATGGTTCTTTAGTGCGATCCCTGTGGGAAGTGTGCTGATGACCTAAGACCATCAACACAGACATAAATGGCGGCCATCCATGTGATATACAGTGAAGGAGGTTTTCATTATCTCAGAATGGAAGTTAGCAACTTTTAAGGAGAGAAAAAGTCTTAAAGTTAAATTGAAAGAAAGTTAAAATCGCTCAGAAAGTTACTATGTAAATATTTTTCTAACTTTGTAAGTGAAAATGTAGTGATAATAATTCTGGGTGATAGTCAAAATCATAGAAAGATGTCTTTCTATTTTATATTTTATGTTAGTCACCTCATTATACTATACAATTCGACTTTAATGTTAAGTAAAGTATTAATTTAACTTATAAATAGAAGTAACTTGAAGCAGTTTTTAGTATTCTTGTAAATGTTTAGTGTTTTCACTTTAAAATTATAATCTTTTATGTTATTATATAGAAGTATATAACCATTCCGGGCGGTGGTGGTGCACGCCTTTAATCCCAGCACTCGGGAGGCAGAGGCAGGTGGATCTCTGTGAGTTCGAGGCCAGCCTGGTCTACAGAGTGAGATCCAGGACAGGCACCAAAACAACACAGGTAAACCCTGTCTCGAAAAACCAAAACAAACAAACAAACAAAAAAAACAAACAAACAAAAAAAAAAGAAGTATATAACCTTGAGTTTGGTAGTATTTCAGAAGAATTTCTAGAATTAATGAATCCTGTTAACTTTATTTCTTTCGGTTGCAAGCACACTTAGAAAAATCAAGAGAACACAGTTTGTAAATGCTGTGACACCCCAACAGAGCACCAGCATGGACTCACAGCTCCACTTCCTGGTTGTCACACCACTCTACCTTTGTAAAATGCAATCCTAATTCTTCTTTTTCTTTGATTTTTTTTTTTTTAGATAAAGTTTCTCTGTGTAACACTGGCTGTTCTGGAACTCACTCTGTAGAACAGACTGGCCTTGAACTCACAGAGATATGCCTGCCTCTGCCTCTTGACTGCTGAGATTAAAGGCATGTGCCACCAAGCCTGGCTATGGACTATATTTCTAATCTAATTTATGTATAATGTATCAAATAACAGGTATTTAAAATTAAAATTTTATATTAGAAACTAGAAATCTAGATTCATAATTTTTTTAGGCTTTTTTTTCTAACAACTTTAATAAAAATGAACTTACAGTAGTGATGTATATTTGTATTTACCAAGAGACGTATTTTGAAAACAACTTCTAGAAAAATAAAGTATGGCTCATTGAAATTATTGAAGATATTATCAAATTATTCTCATTTAGAAAATGCTTTCTCAGGCTAGAGAGATGGCTCAGAAGCTAAGAGCACTGGCTGCTCTTCCAGAGGACCTGGGTTCAATTCCCAGCACTCACATAGCAGCTCACAGCTGTCTGTAACTCCAGTTCCAGGGGATCCAACATTCTCTTACAGACATACATGCAGGCAAAACACCAATGCACATAAATTAAAAAAATAAATAAATCATTAGGAAAATGCTTTCTCTCAGGGTATTTGATAGTGGTTTTCAATAACTAAACATCCCCTCTGGTTACACTGAAGGTCTTGAGGAAAGTGTAGCTTCGTCATGTGCCCTCAGCTAACTGATTCTCATAGTCTATCCCTTCAAATTATTGTGTTGCCAGTGAAGGTTTCGGGAGCTTGTTCTGCCCTGTGAGCAGCTCTGCATTTACCCTTAAGCTGAGAAGCCAGGAAACAGCAGTGTATGGGTCTGTATGAGAGTGGGCAGGAATACTGTAAGGAATGTGGAAGGTTAGTGCTAGTCAGGGTTGAAGAGTAACCGCGATTACAGAACATTCTAGATGAAGGCAAGGACTGCTGCCCTGGAGAAGGCAGTTCTGTCCTGGTGTTTTAATGGGAACTTATAACAGGGAATACAGTCTGTATAAAACTTATGCTGTTCTCTCCACAGCTTTCTGTAATTGATCAGCACCAGGGGAGGCATTAAAGGCTAAAAGGACAATTTTACACACAGCAACACTTCTTTTAGCTCAGCCAGTACAGCTTTGATTTCTACCTTTTAATAATCCCCGGTCATCTTTCGTTTTCTCTGAGACTTAATAATGCAGACTGAGGACGATGGAGGAGGTAGTTTGAAACTTTAAACTG
The DNA here is from genome assembly GCF_949786415.1 of Peromyscus eremicus. Classification (NCBI taxonomy): domain Eukaryota; kingdom Metazoa; phylum Chordata; class Mammalia; order Rodentia; family Cricetidae; genus Peromyscus; species Peromyscus eremicus. The sequence goes on along the minus strand of NC_081433.1, from coordinate 45,647,514 downwards.
CAAAACTAGAGCTTAATGGTCATGTCACTTGAGCGTTTCTGCTGAAAATTACAGGTTCTCATTAGCAACAAATGGCTAGAAACAGCACAGGGCAACAGCAGCAGCCATGTTGAGAGCATCTGAACTGATTTTTGTAGGGAACATTGGAAAATCTATACCTCTTGTCATGATTTTTGGGAATGCTTGTAGGAATAAGGGCTACACGTCCTTTTTTCTTCCCTAAACCACTAAAGTGAAATTTCTCTTTCCTCTTGTTGGCAGTACTTGGGTTTGAAGCCAGCTCCTCACACATTAGATAAGTGTCCATTGATAATCTAATATCCAAGTTCTCTTATTTACATGTTGAAATAAGGTCCTGGTAAGATAGTGAGGCTGGCCTTGAACTTGTGATTCTCCGGCTTTAAGATCCCTAGTAGCTAGGATCGTAGAAGAGGACCCCCAAGCTCCACACAACATGTATTTGCTTATTTATATCTGATGAGATTTCTCAATATGCAGATTTTACTCTGCAACTGTGCAGTACTGATCTGTCTGCTTCAGACTCCCAATTTTATGAGTCTACAAGCATGTGCTACCAAACTCAGCTCAATAATAAAATTAATTTGATTTTGACTTTTAGGATGAAGATTTATGCAACAAACAACCCAAATGCACAAACTACTTGAATTTTATGTTATAGAAGAGTACTAACAAAAGACAGGCTGGAGAGATGGCTCAGCAGTTAAGAATGCTTTCTACTCTTGAAGAGGACTGGGGTTCAATTCCCAGCCCCACATGGTTGCTCACAAATGTCCATAACTCCAGTTCCATGAGATCTCACACTTTCTTTTGACTTTCAAGGATACCAGCCAGACATAGACGTGGTATACATACATACATTTGGGGACACACACACACACACACACACACACACACACACACACACACCATAAAAAAAAGAAAGAAAGAAAGAAAGAAAGAAAGAAAGAAAGAAAGAAAGAAAGAAAGAAAGAAAGAAAGAAAGAAACAAAAGAAAAGAAAAGAAAAGGCAAAGAAGGAAATGTTTTGGAAAGAACCAGTGATGAGAAGGCTAAATCTTTTGTAGTCTCAGTAGTTGGGTTCAGTTTATATGCAGCTGCTGTCCAGCCAACTTACTAAATCATTAGATTGTAGTTCTTTGGTTAATTTAGTGTTGAAACCTGAAGAGACCCTCAGAGGCCCCTGAATTACCCACTCTTTCTTATAAGCTCCTTACCTCCCAACTCTGAACTCTAGTTTACCAGGACAATTTATCAGAGCGAAGCGCTGCTTTCTGCATCCCCAGTCAATGGTTTCTACTATTACCTTGCTGGCTTTGAAACTTTTTCTCTGCTGTAAATCGAGCCCATGGCCTGACACATACTGAGAGTTCACTGTGCCACTGACCTCCTATCAAACTGTTGAAGTTTTGAGTGACCACTGCTAGCATATTTATGAAAAAACTGTTTTAAAGTAAACTGGAATAATTATTGATAGTTATTAAAACTATCAGTTTGAACTACAGTGGAGTCAGTAAAGCTGGTATCTAGTCAGCTCTGCTACCTTCTAGAAATGTCATTCAAAGGTAAGCCCCTCATCTATACATTACTATTATATACATTATTAATTATTTCTTATATATTATTAATTATAATTAATTATTATATCATGATTGATAATATAATAGTTATTATATATTAATGAATTCACAATGAAAGTTGTCTGAATGTTCAAAAGATGCTAGATATAGGCTGTCTCCTCACTTGAATGGTATTGTCCTTTACCTTATGGAAACTTTAGTTTCATGAGGGCTCATTGACCAATTTTTGTACTTAATGTGCATGCTATTGATGTCCTGTGAGAAAATGCCATTCTTGTGGCTGTAGGTTGAAGCATATTCCCAACTTTCTCCATGATTACATTCAGGGTATCAGGTCATGTGCTGAAGTCCTTGATCTATTTGGAGTTAAATTTTGTGCAGGATGACAGATGAGGATCAAGTTTCATTCTTTCCACCTGTAGCTATCTGGGTTGGCCAGCACTATTTGTTGAAGATGTTATCTTTTTTCAGTGTTTATTTGTTTCTTGCTTCTTTCACAAAATCAAGTGGCAGTAGGAAGGTGGGCTTATATCAGGGCCTTTGATTCTATTCCACTGATCAGTGGTCTTTTTGATGCCAGTACATACTGTTTTGATTATTATAGCTTGAAATTACTGTATGCTATAACTTGAAATTAGGAAGGGTAATGTCTCCAACAGTGTGTTTATTACTCAGGGTTATTCTGGCTACCCTTGATCTTCTGTGTTTCCATATGAATGAGATTTCAAAAAAATTTCTGTGAAGAGGCATGTTGAAATTTCTGAAAAAAGTTTTAAGGTTTATACATTCCATTTTATATGTCTGAGTGTTTTGCTTGTATGTATATATTATGCACATGCATATGTACATGTGTGCCTGGTGCCTGTGGGGAGCAGAAGAGGGCACTGGATCTCCTAGAAGTGGAGTTGCAGATCACCATGTGGTTGCTTGAGATCAATTTGGGTCCTCTGCAAGAGCATCAACTGCCCTTAACTTCTGAGCTATCTCTGGCCCTGTGCATTGAAGTTTGATGGGGATTGTGGGGAATCTATTAATTGCTTTAGGTAGGATGGTCATCTTCACAATATTTAATCTGACTAGTGTATGAGCATGGGGTGTATTTCCACATTCTACTATCTTCTTCAACTTCTTTCTTCAGTGCCGTAAAGTTTTATTTTAAGTCTTTCGCTTCTTTAGTTAGATCTATTCCAAGATACTTTTTAAAGGGCTATTATGAGTGAGATTATTTTCCTGATTTTTTTCTCAATATGATAGCTAGTTTTTATATCAACTTGACACAGGCTAGAGTAATTTTGGGAAAGGAAGCTTCAACTGAGAAAATGCTTCCACCAGATCAGCATACGGGGAAGTCTATAGTACATTTTCCTAATGAGTGATTCATATGGGAGGGCTTGCACATTTTGCGCAGTGTCACTCCTGGGCTGATAGCCCTAGGTACTATCAGAACACAGCCTGAGGAAGCCAAGGAAGCAAACCAATAAGAAATACACCTCCATGACCTCTGAATAAGTCTCCGCCTCCAGGTCCTGCCTTGAGTTCCTGCCCTGACTTCTCTGGAAGATGGACTACAAGTTATAAAAATAAATAAACCCTTTTCTCTCAAAGTTGTTTTTGGTCATGGTATTTTATCAAAGCAATACAAACCCTATCTAAGATACTCGATATGTTTGTAATTTATAGGAAGGCTACTGATTTTTGTATGTTCATTTTGTGTCCTACTATTTTTATGAATATTTACCAGGTGTAGGAGTTTTCTGGTGAAGTCTTTGCAGTCTTTTATGTGTAGAATCATGCCGTCTACAAGTAGAGATACTTGGGCTTCTTTCTCTCTGATTTGTAGTCCATTTATCTTCTCTTATCATATAGCTCTTGCTATCACCTTGAGCACTATATCAACCAGGAGTGGAGAGAGGACAACCTTGTCCTGTTCATGATCGTAAGGAACCATTTTAAAACAAAATGCAAAAGAAAAATGAATTTGATATTTTAAAAAGCTACTCTAATTCCTGACATGATTTCTAGGAGAACTGGTTGTTCACACAGAGGGTGGCCCTGCAAATGTAAGCTGATGGTTATCTAGAGATCATACCCCAACATCTTGCCTCTGTTTCATAAGTTTCAAAAAGTTTAGCTTAAATTGGCTTAAATGTGAAGGGGATTATTATTATTTTTTAAGGTGATATTTTATTTGTGCTGAAATGTGATTTTATTTGTACGTTAATAAATAAAGTTGCCTGGAGACCAGAGGTAAAAGCGAGTCATTAAGCAGAAGTCTGGTAGTGGTAGCACACACCCTTAATCTGATCACGTGACAGGCAGAGTCTCTGTATGGTCAAGGACACAGCCAAGCATGGTGGTGACCCGAACCTTTAATCTCAGTACCAACCATAGAGACCTGGAGGTCTGTATAGACAGGCAGTGACAAAGTCATGTGGTTGGGTTTAGAACCAATGAGAAGGCAGAACAGAAAGGCAATTAAAAAGACAAGTCACACAGGAAAAGGTCTCTCTCTCAGGGGAGGGATGGCAGCGAGTGGTAAGATAAGGTGGTCTTGGCTCTTTGCTAGTGCTCTGATCTCTTGGGCTTTTAACTCTGTGTTTGGCTCTGTGTTTCTTATTTAATAAGACTACTTAGAATTTCATCTACATTTTTTTATTTTTTTAGCTTATTGAGCAAATGTGCTAGGGAGAAAATAACATGTCAATGTCAAGTATTTCTATAGGGGGACAAGACAATTAAGTTGTGTCCATTTTTGAGTTTCAACCTGAGCAGGTGTGAGAGTTGGGTATAGGTTGCAGGCCTGTATGGGCAGCCACAATATTAGTGAAGGAGATGTGGCCCTGGTGCCATCCTGTCATACTGCTTGACAAATGTCCACAAAGTCTGAGTGTGTTTGCTCAGGGACAATTGCCTGGACCTGTCTGAAAACGTGTTGTCAAAGTTGGACTTAACACAGCTCCCAAATCTAACGCCTGTGTGTTTCAGGTAATTTATGTGTGCATATGCACAAAGCACAGCTCCCTCAGGAGCCATGAGTCACTGCTGGCAGTTATGGCCCTGCCTCTGCTTCCAGGGAGCTGTTCAGGCATCCTTAAAAAAGACCATCAAAAGAGATGGTCTTTTCTACCTTAAGAAGCCTTTTCAGCTACAATTGAGAAAAGATCAAACTGCCCGTCATGGTGGATGGCCCAATCATCCTGATCCCTGCTTTCCAAAGTGCCATGTCCACACCTGCCTGCTCTGCCACTCCACCGCTCCTATAAAACGCATGGATAAATCATCCCAGTGCTTCATGTCACATGTCTGTAGGAGTCAATGACATAGAGATTGCCTGGAAGCTGGACACTAAGAGCAGAAGTTCAGGGACAAAATGACACTGGGAGGAGGAGATATTTGTGAAGTAAGACGTCTGCAGTGGCCTTGTCAGAGGAGGAGGATTAGGTTGAAGTTGCCTTCATCCTCTCCTTTCGCTCCAGAGTATCCCCCAGGTTTGCCTTATGAAGGTGGAGGCAGGACCTGCAGTGAGTCACTCAACCTCTTTAGAGTTCTGACTCATAACCGGTGCTTAAACTGTGCAGCATAGACAATTGGAAGGTCTCTGATCTTTTAAAAGTTTCAGAAGCCCCCAAAGCTCTGAACATCCATCCCCAGTGATCCCCACTGATACCTCATTTTATATATGTAAATCTTACTTTTCCCATGAAATTCCAACCACTGAAGCACAGTTTGAGAAAACCTTAGGGAATATGTGAGGTAATTATCCAAAGATGAAGACCTTGGAAAGTGTAACTCGCCAACAAAAGGTAATCATAATATACAAAGACTGTCTGTAAATAGGAGAGTGGGGTTTAGTAGTGCCAAGAGAACCATGCAGAAAAAGAATGCTGAATGACAATTACATATGAAAATGCACTCTGATGGAATGCTCTTTAGATTTATAAAATTCAAAACATCAGACAGTATTGTTACTGTTATCATTGATAATATGCTTACTCTTCTGGCTCGAATTCAGCCAGTGCAAACTCTTTGCAAACTATTGCAAAGTCTAGCAAAGATGAAGCTAGATATACTGATAACCAACAGTGCCACACTGTGGCTTAGCCCGTGAATTCTCCCACTGACCCTTAAAAATGAAGTACTTTTTATTGTATCCATGCAACATTACATGAAACTGCCAAAAATACACACTGACTGTTGTGGAGAAATGAGACTGGACAGGTTGACTCTGGCAAGTTCATTTAAGGAGTTTACCCTGTGAGACAAGGAAAGACTTCAAGTCCAGAGATTCGCTAAGTAAGGATTCATCATTTTAGAAGAGAAAGGAGAACAGGATAGAAGCTGAGCATGGCTCCACAGGAGACTTAAGTTAAATAAATTACAGTGCAATGGACACGGTTGTGCACACCTGAAATCACAGCCCTCGGAAGATGATAGAACATGAGTATGAGGAATTCAAGAGTATCCTCCACCAAATACTGAGTTCAAGGCCAGCTTGTGCTTCAGAGACCTTGTCTGAAAACAAGGGGCAAGGGGGAAGGAAAAACAATTGTAGTGGAGATAGGAGTAAGAAGAGAAATCCTAAGGAGCTGGAATCACAGGACTGTTGGCTGGCTGAATCAGGAAAAGAAGAGAAGACTTTGGCATTCCTGCCTAAATGGCAGTCACCAGCAATGTTGATAATGTCTGGTGGAAAGCCATCTTTGAAGAGACTAGTCTTCTAGTGGGTCCACTAAGACAAGGCATTTCCAATGTATAACTCTAGGAAATTAAATACGTTTATTTGGATAGGCTTGTTTTCATGTGATTGATAGGAATTTAATACATTTTCATCCTCATTTCTTCATAGGTTAAGTCATAGTTTTCTGGTAGTGTTTTGGAGTTTCCTCAAAGGAATCAAATATAGCTATCTTCTTGACACTAGGAGCTATCCATCTGGGGTCTCTCATAGACTCAGCCCCATTTTCTCCCTTGTCTAATCTGGGGCTGGTTTTAACATCCAAACATTCCTCCCACACTGTTCATCCAGGCCATAGAACTAAAGATGTAAAATAGATTTTAAAATTTTGGTTGTTTTCTCTGACAAGTGAAGAAGTAAAATTATTAATATAGAATAACTTATATAACTGTGATGGGAAAAGTAGAAAATCATTTGCTAACCAGCTCATACCTCCTTTCTTTGGGACATTTTGCTCAGTTTCCTAGTGGGCAATGAACTAACTCAGGTATATACTTATTCTCCTTACAGCTCTTTCTTCTTATTCAGAAGTACTGATTGACAGATGAAAAAAAAAATTAGCTGTAGGGAAGGAATGTTTGCTGGCCTTCTAGGAGAGAGGGAGGTATGTTTTTTTCCCTTTCCATAGCAGCTGCCAGAAGAGACTCTTTCTCTGTACAGTGTAATGTAAGGATGCAAGTCTGGATTTGATAATAATTTGTACCTGAGGGAAAATCTGCCACATGGAAGTAATGATAAAACATGTGTTTGAAGTGCTGGATGAAGCCTGACCAAAGCTAGGCATTACTGTGAACTTTTAAAGTGTGTAACTAAATATACTGCTGCTGTTGTGAGGACTGTCAATAGGTGTGATGTCATAGAAAATTCTGTGTGATTTTTTGGGAAACTTTCAAACACATTTCTCTTTTTCCAATAGCAAGGAAATACTATTGGGTAAGTATGACTTTCTAAACATAGTACTTGACACATACAAGAGATATTATACAACTCAAACTAATTGCATTTACATAAAAAGTATGGACTGCTAGCAGGCCATGGAGATTCACACCTATAATCCCAGTGCCCTAGAGGCTAAAATGGGAAGATGTTGACTTAGGGGCCTATATAGGTTATATAATGAAAACCTACCAAAAAAAAAAAATAGAAAGTTGTCAATTGCTCTTAATATTTAAGGTCCTGACACTCTTTAACAATATGAATTTAAATAGCTTAGTACATAATTACATAGAAAGCTGCATGGCAACGCATTAGCATTTATATTTAGGAAATACACAGTTGTGGCAATAATAATTTTCCATTTTATTATGATGGTGAATGAGAGTAAGGACAGAAAAATCCCAGGTAAGAGTTTGCTCAAATACAAGAGCATTGCACATGTAACAAGAATTCCTCCTAAGAACTGCCAGGAAAGTGTTAGTCCCTCTGCTTCTGATGCGCCTTTGCAGACTGTAGGTTGTAAAAGCTGGAGGAGACACATGCTTTTCAACGGGGCTGGCACGTCTTCCCAGCAACAATCCTAGGTCTGTGTTGAAGTGCCTTTGGTGGTTCAGCCATGACATTTGCTTCCAGCGTAATGTCTTCTTCACACTTTATAGATTGTACTTGACTCAAGGGAACTGCAAGTGATGTGTTTTTCACAAACCAAAGGAGAAAGTTCAAGAGGTCGTCTATGTCTCCCCCCCCTCCTTTCTTCTTTAGAAAAAGGACAAAAACTGTTTAGTGAAAAAATGCTAATGAACATATGTCAACCTTTAGGCTACCACCAGTGTTGTTCAAAATAGATTTATGGCAAAAATAGACTCCTGAACTGCCCTGTTAAATTTTTAACATTGAGTTTGGATGAATCACTACATCCTCTACAAATCTGAATATTTTAGATAAGAATACTTCTTACTATACAGTTGGCACATTTTATTCAGAAATGAGCTTGCTAATATTTTGGTGTGTCTATCTGTATTTTTATGGATTGTGTGGTTATTAAAAGTGAAGTTCCATTATAAATGTAATATTATTTTTTGTTCTTGGCATAAAACCATAATCTTTCAATTCCTTTCCTTTCGTGTATTTCAAAGGCTTATCAAGTCCATTAATATAAAAATTACTAAAATAAACATTTGGCCAATGAATCTTTGAAAATATGTATTTATAGTAAAAATACATATTATCCCAAAACATGTATATACATATATGTTAATATAGAAGATAATTTACATATACATAGAAATACATATTATCACGGTATATATACTCCCTAAACAGTGCCACCAGCTGGGAAACAAGTATTCACACATGAGCCTATAAAAGACACTTTACGTTCAGCACCTAATGTTTTCATGTCTCTTTGTGCTCTCTTCCTTTCCACGGGAAGTTTTCTGTCTCATCATGGCCCTTGCTTTGGCTTCTTCTGCGTTCTATTCCCCGTTCATCAGATCTTATGCTTTCCCCTTCTTGTGCTCTGATGTCTTAGTTAATCCAGAATACTGACTGGAAGACCAACTCCCTCTGGAGCCCCAACTCTCTCAGTGTGTGCATGTTAACCTAGGGGGTCCCCTTTCCTGCTACACAGGAAATTCGTGTCTAATTTCCTTCTCCAGAAATGTATTAAAATATCTACTGATAATCCCTTCTCCTATTCTTCTTGTGAGTTTATAGCTTTCACATCTCCTTGAAGAGTCATGCAAAGGACCTTTATTTTTAAATCTTTTAGTTGGTAATTTCATACATGAATACTATATTTACATCATTTGTATCCCTCATTCTATGCCCTCCAACTCTTCCTGTGTCCTCACCCACATCCTTTCAAATTCATGACTGCTTCTGTAATTATTATTGTTATGCATATATACGTGTGTGTGTGTGTGTGTGTGTGTGTGCAAATTACTGAGCCCAGTTACTGTTATTCTTCTGTACATGTACCAGCCAACATGCCAATGTGATTAAGAGAGATCTCATAGGGTTTTTTGTTTGTTTGTTTGTTTGTTTGTTTGTTTGTTTGTTTGAGACAGGGTTTCTCTGTGTAGCTTTGGAGCCTATCCTGGAACTCACTCTGTAGACTAGGCTGGCTTTGAACTCACAGAGATCCACCTGGCTCTGCCTTCTGAGTGCTGGGATTAAAGGTGTGCATCACCACGCCCTGCCCATTTCATAGTTCTTTATTATCATTGTAAGTGATAGTTATGAAGCATGGAGAAATATATGCTTTCTTATTCTAGAGGCTCTACTCCATTAATGTCAATATTTTATCAACTAAAAATCATACAGTTTGTACAAGATTCCCATAGAAAAGTCTAAATTGAAGTCCAAAGTTCTAAAATAGTCCTTCCCTATCTTTTCCCTCCAGTTGAGTTCACACTGTTACTGTTGTGAAAACAAACTGCCCAAGGAGGTAGAAATTAAGAACAATTCAATAGTGAAAGAGATGAGCAGGGCAAATATGAATCTTTGTTGGTTTGGTATGATGAAAGCATAGTGTTCACATAGGCTAGGGCAATATAGAGAATATAAATTAAGTTCTTTGTACTTAAGAGTCCTAAATCTTGATTGATTATATAGTCTAAGTCGGGCTATGCCAATCCTTTAACTAGAGTATGAGAGAGTGGCAGTGAAAACAAAGGAAAAATGAAGTGACAGCATTTGCTCATTGTGTGAGCAATGTCTTGGGACATTCTACTAATTGCATCAACTGCAGCTGGTATATTTCCATAGGCTGTATGTAATAGGCCTTGGCTTCTTGTATCTATTGACTCTTCAAAAAGCTAACATTTTTCTCTTCATTTTCATAAAATAAAATTTATTTTAATTTTAGTAAAATATTTATAATAAAAAGTATCTTTCTGAGTAGGTTCCACCTCAAAGCTTCACACTTGAATTGGCAAAGGTCTCCAACAAAGCATGTGTTAGTCATGACCACTTACTCTTTTGGTTCATGTGTTTGCTCAGTACATAGGTCTAGAATCAGAGCATGCCTTTGTGTAAAGGGAAAATATCCACAAAGTTGAACATATCTATTAAATCATTACTGAAACAATGTGTTTTGTTCCTAGGACTGAACCTGTTACCTTCCTGGAATAGTAGTCTAGAACACATGAAGACATTCTTGTCTGTTTGTTAATAGAAACTGTGGTGGTTTGAATAGGTATGGTCCTCATAGACATGTGTTTGAATGCTTTGCCCATAGGGAGTGGCACTATTAGGTGTAGCTGGAAGTTTTCCTATGTCCAGGCCAGCCGGCAGTTGGGACAAATCTCTCCCACTCAAGTCCCCCAAGTAAACACACAGAGGCTTATATTAATTATAACTGCTCGGCCATTAGCTCAGGCTTATTACTGACTAGCTCTTACATTTAAATTAACCCATAATTCTTATTTATGTTTAGCCACGTGGCTTGTTATCTTTCTCAGTTCTGCCTTAATATCTTGCTTCCTCTGTGTCTGGCTGGTGACTCCTGATTCTGCTCTTCCTCTTCCCAGAATTCTTCTAGTCTGCTTACCCCATCTATACTTCCTGTCTGGCTACTGGCCAATCAGCATTTTATTTATCAACCAATCAGAGTAACACATATTCACAGCACACAGAAAGACATCCCACAGCAATTAGGAGGTGTGGCCTTGTTAGGATATGTGCAGCTTGTGTTGGAGGAAGTGTGTCACTGTAGGGGTGGGCTTTGAGGTCTTACATGCTCAAGCTATTCCCAGTGTAGCACACAGTCTCCTTCTATTGCCTCCAGATTAAGATGTAGAACTCTCAGCTCCTTCTCCAGCACCATGTCTGCCTGCACACTGCCAAGTCCCTCCATGATAATAACAGACTAAACTTCTAAAACTGTAAGCCAGGTCCAGTTAAATGTTTGCCTTTATAAGAGACCCCATTGTCATGGTGTCTCTTCACAGCAATGGAAACCCTAACTAAGACAGAAACAATCCACCAGGGTGTTGAGCCAACATTTCTTGCACAGGACAGAGCTCTTCTTTAGAATTAACCAAAAATGGAAAACTGACTACATGGGACAGAAGGGACATTTATATTTACAGAACCATTTTAGATAAGAGAACACTTATAGAAGCCAGAAATCACTTTCAGGGAATATTTTCAGAAAAAATGTTATAATCTTTTACTCTCTTGGGCATAAAAAGAATTGTTATATTTATTGATGGTGACAAACGGTGTGTATGGTTAATTGGAAATTTTAACTTAAAAGGATGAATTGGTCAAACACCATTTTAGATTTTTTTTTCATTACTGTATACAGTCTGACTTGTGGTCTGGCAGATGCCCAGGGGTTATTTATCTAGTGTGCATACCTTTCCACAGATGGATTTTCAAATATGATTATAAAGTTCACATGACAGAACTATCTTGGAAATAAATATGTCAGCAAGCTTGGTTTTATTTTATGTATTTATTCTAGATGTAACTTAACTTGCTACAAGCATATACTGCAGTTTATGACATTTGGCCAGAACTGTTCAATACAGACAGCATCATTGGGGATTGTGGAGGTAATTTAAAAACACCTGGGCTTAATATTTATATCTATGCCTTAAATCCAAAAGCCTTGCTTTTTATAGTCCTTTTGGGGAAAGATGGGAACTACATTAACACTTGTCAAAATAACAGATAACTGCAGTACCGAGACAGACTTGTAAAAACTTTGAAAATTACACAAAAGAAATGAAAAGAACATTAGAAGGGTCAGCATCTCATCAGGATTTATAGGTTTAGAAGTATATCGTTTAGAGTTTATTTTTAGAAATATACTTTATATTTTAAAGTTTGGGAACATAAAGCAAAAGTTCACTGGAATCCATTTTAAATCTTACATGTAAATGAGCGTCACTGTTTTGAGCCAGGTTCTCATGTAGCCCAGGAGGGCTTTGAACCCCCCACATGGTGGGGAATGACTTTGAAGTTCACATCTTCCTGCTGCCGCTTCCCAAGTGTTGGGATTACAGGCTTGCGTATGCTTTTACAGTAGTGTGTGGTAGAATATAGCAGAAAGTTCTAGTTAGTGCCCAAACTAACAAAAGCTATAGAAATAAACAACTACTATCTGATTGGAATTAAGGCCTACTCTATGGGATGGAACCCATGTCCATCACTGTCCGGGTGGCCAAGAACCAGAGAATAAATAGGCCACCAACCTGGGGAAAACTCAAGTATTAATGTTCTGTTAAAGGAATACAGTGACAAAATGACTCCTAATAGCATTCTGCTATACTCATAGATCAGTATCTTACTCAATCACCACCAGAGAATCTTCCTCCTGCAGTAGATGGGAACAAATACAGAGACCCACAACTGGACAATGTATAGAAAGTGAGAGACCTTGGAACACTCAGTCCTAAATGGGATGTCTCCTTCATAACCCTCCCCTCAGAGCTCAGGGAAGAGAATGCAAAAGGATTCTAAAAGCCAATGGAAATAAAAGACAGTGAAGACACCAATATGTGCCTTCTAGACATGACAAGACTGAATGCAAAAAGATTCTAAAAGCCAATGGAAATAAAAGACAGTGAAGACACCAATATGTGCCTTCCAGACATGACAAGACTGACGCACATATGATTTCACAAACACTGTAAAAGCAAGTACAGAGCCTGCACAGGTCTAATCCATTTGGGGTCCTGGTTCTGATAGGAAAAGTAGACACATGCTCCACCCCTAACTCGGAAGCTGGCTCCAATTGATAACAGCTTTCCAAGAAAAAAATCGTTTTCTCCAGCAGAGTCTGACTGGATATACAAACCACACTGAAGGGCAAGCCCAGCATCAGATGGCCAACACAAAACAATCTCAGTGGTGCTTTTGGAGGGTTTGTTATTGTTTTTTTTTTTGTCTCATAGTGCTTGTCTGGGCATTTGTTTTCCTGACAGAATTTTCGCTCATGTATTGTGGTTTCTAATTTGTTTTTATGAGGTTTTCTATGTGTGCAAATGTGTTTCAGTGTCTGCATGTGTTTATGTGTTCCTGTGCTTTTTCTTAGACTGTTTTTTTTTCTGTTCGTTTTGTCCTATTCTGGTTTGTTTTATTTTATCTTATTATTACATTTTAAAATGTTTACTTATATTTTAATGAGAGAAAGAAAAAAAGGATGGGTGTGGATTTGTGTGGGTAGAGAAGTGGGGAAGAACTGCGGGTAGATGGGGAAGGGAAAATCATAATCAGAATATACTATATGAAAAAAATCTATTTTCAATTAAAAAACTGAAAAAAATTGAAAGACAAAAGAAACTTACCAACGAGAGTTTTTCACACTTGCTTTATGTGTTCCTCTTGGTATATCTGTCTTCTTAATGCTTTCATTTACATGATCTCTTCCCTTCCCCTCTTAGAGCTGTTTGATACAAATTGTTGTCATACGGGATAAAATTCTCAATCTGATAGAACACTGTAAATTGGTGGTTTCGTAGGGAAGCCATGGACTGCTCCTCTGTCCACTAGCGATCTATTGGTGATCTTCTGGTGGACTGCAGACTGTGAGGTGGGAGGCAGCAGAATAATTACAACACAGACAATTTCTCAGAACGGGAATTTGATAAATCTTCCAAATGCGTCATTGGCTATGTGACATTGTGCACTTCTGAAAAGCCCTTGTGTAAGATAATTTTTATGCATGATGATAATAGTCACCACTACCATATGTGGCAATTACTCTGGCCAGGCTCAATGATACACAGACATTATCTGCTTGTAAATCTCATAATCCTGTCAGTCAGATACTTTTGTTCCCTCATTTCCCTGAGGAGGTATGAGGTAATTGAAAGGTATCAATTATCCTTTCAATTAATGTACTAATTCCAAAATTAGTTGCTTAAAGTATCAATCCATCTAACTCATAAATGTGAATTTGGATGGGACTTAGTTGCCTTAGTTCTTGATCTAGCAGGTTTAGGAGAAGTTCCTGTATGTATTTGGGATCATCTGGTTATTCAGTGAGGTGACTGGGCCTATAAAGACCTCACTCCAGTATTCTTGTCTTCATAGAACTTTTCATTCTTCAGTCTAGCAAGCCAGATGTGGTGGTTTGAATATGAGTGCCCCCCCCCAAGGTCGTATACTTGAAAGCTTAGTCATCAGGGAGTAGAACTCTGATAGAATTAGGAGGTGTGATCTTGTACAAGGAAGTGGTTACTTGGGTGTGGGCTTTGAGATTTCAAAAGCCCTTGACAGACACAGTCTCTCTCCCTCTCTCTCTCTCTCTCTCTCTCTCTCTCTCTCTCTCTCTCTCTCTCTCTCTCTGTATTCAATTACTTCTTTAGCTCTGGTGCCTACCATGCCCCCACTGTGCTCCTCACCATGATGATAATGAACTAAACCTTTGAACAAGCCCCCGGTTAAGTGCTTTATTTCATACGAGTCGCCTCGGTCCTAGTGTCTCTTCTCAGGAACAGAATGGTAAACGTTAGTTCTCTCCAGGGCAGCAGCCTGTCTCTGCCGCCAAAGCAATTCAGTCATCACCATGCACACCCCTTCGAAGAGGCCACCAACCGCAGTTCTGTTTCTTGCCTTTCTTGTCTCTTGTCTTTTGCCTCTTTTCTTGCCAGTTCTCCCTCTGTGTCTGTCTGTCTGTCTGTCTGCTTCTCATGTTCCCCACTCTGTGATGGCCTTTAGCTCATTCACCCTCCCTCTCTCCTCACCTTTTTTTTTTTTTTTTTTTTTTTTGGTTTTTCGAGACAGGGTTTCTCTGTGTAGCTTTGCGCCTTTCCTGGGACTCACTTGGTAGCCCAGGCTGGCCTCGAACTCACAGAGATCCGCCTGGCTCTGCCTCCCGAGTGCTGGGATTAAAGGCATGCGCCACCACCGCCCGGCTTCACCTTTTTTTTTAAAAAAAAAAAAAAATCCTTTCAGTAAGTAAATGAGCTACCAGGCTCAACCATGTGGTAGTCTCTGAGTTCCAGACTCTCTGGAATGAAAACTTCAGGACTTTTTAGGGAAAATATTTGAAACTAGCCTAGGTTAATCTTTAGAGCTTTCTGATGGAAAAACAAGAAGGCATTTCAGGTCCAGAGGATAAGGGAATATACTCGGCTTCTTGGGAAGTACTTCACTGTGAATACATCTGCATTGTTCTAAGCCTAAAAGAGATGTCAGGATTTTCTAACTATCACACAGTTAAGCAGTAAAGGAATTCCATTTAAGTCTAGACATTCAAAGCCATTACACTGTAAAGTGTACAGTGTACATACAGTCTGTACGGCATAGTATTCTCAATGTCAAGGTTACCTTGGAGACTCATACTGCCTTTAGTGCAAAGGGCCCGTAGCAATCTCTAATTATAATTTCTTTTGAAAAATGATACAGTAGCTTTCAATGTGGAAACTGGAAACTGTTAAACAATCTCTGCAAAATTGACTGAATGTGGAAACAGAATGCAGCACACACTCCATGAGTCTTACAA